>NW_028081946.1:0-2481 GCF_014824575.4 Sturnira hondurensis
TTCTTCTAGATCTACAGTGACAGATAGTACCTAACTGAAACAATTGTCCTAAAGATCAGTGAGATCCTGTGTAAGATGCTTAACAGTGTGTGACACTTAGTAAGCCCTGGGAAAAGAGCTATTATTTGTTACATCTAGGCAGGCCTAGGAGAAATGAAAATCACCAGGCAAGAAAATGGCACCGTTTGAAGCTGCCTGCAGACGCTACCCAGGAAGATTAGGGTCTGGGGTCGGCTTATGGGGCATAACAAGATGCAGCGTTCACCCAGCAGCCAGCTCTAGCCAATCAGATTCTAATACCCCAAACGCAGGTTTTTGAGTTTAAAAATCCTGATCTAGGAACAACTGAGTGAGTCCTAACCTCCCTTGGTTGGACCCACTTTTCTCTTAGCCTCCCTCAGTTGGCTCCACTTTCTTACGCCCTGCTAATAAACCCTGCTCTCCTTAGCTCGCTGTGTCCGTCCGGTTTCTTGCGCAACTCCAACCTAACATTATTATTTTCTCGTTTGTGTTTAAAAAGTGTTTTTAAAGTTTGAATTGATATGTATGTCCTTCTCAGTTTTTATTAAGATTTTATTTATTTATTTTTAGATAGAGGGAAAGGGAGGGAGAAAGAGAGGGAGAGAAACATCAATGTGTGGTTGCCTTTCCCATGCCCCCAACTGGGGACCTAGCCAGCAACCCAGGCTTGTGCCCTGACTGGGAATCAAACTGACGACCCTTTGGTTCACAGGCCCGCACTCAGTCCACTGAACCACACCAGCCAGAGCCCCTTCTCACTTTTGACAGTTCATCTTAAATTCATTTTAAGCTCACCTGTACATTGAATCTTAGAAACATTCCTCTGTCTTCAGAGAGGAAGTGCTTCTTAAAATTTCATATGCATATAAATCATTTAGGAAACCTGTTAATTGAGGAGTCATAGTTAAATGCAATTTAACTAAGATTGCATTTATGATTTAGTCATAATTATGATTATGGTTGATTCATAATCATGATTCAGTCAATCTGGGTGAGGATTGACGTTCTGCATTTTTAACAAGCTCCTAGGTGATGCTGATGCTGCTGGACCACAGATCACATTTTGAGTAGCAAGGACATACTTCAGGTTTTGCTTCTGTTGTATGATTGAAGGAGCTTACCACTGCACCCATGGGGAAAGGGGAGAGAGAGGACAAGGAAAGCAAGTAATTTTCTTTCCTTAAACTCTTTTTATTTAAAAAATTTCAAATGGGATTATCTGAAAGAATAATGCAGTAAACATCTATGTACCCTTCACCTAGCTTCACCAATTGTTAACATTTAAGCAAGTTCCCTTTGAGGACAGGACACAGAAGATGCCTACATTACTTTCACTCTTATCCATTGGTAAAAACTTTGGCACATAGCCTTACCTTTGCCCCAAGAGAGGCCAAGAAATATAGATCTATTTTATAGCTCTATAGTTCTAGCAGCTATTTACCTGCTAGAAAGGGTAAGGTTCTATAACTACAAGAAGATATAATAAAGCAGTTATTTTTTAGGAGAGGAGGAGGAGGGGAGTGGGGAGGAATGGGACAATGAACACTAGGGGACAATTAGCCACGTCTGACACACTCTCCTCAAAGTGGATTCTGGAAAGACTGGATCTAAATTTGCAGCCCATCTCTAGAAAATATGTAGGGCGTCAAAGTCTGCATTTTATATTCCTTCCTCACTCTTAAATGTCCTATTGTCCTTTATCTCGATGTATTGTGTGGATCTTTCTAATTGCTCTTATTGTTTTGCAACAAGTTTATTAATAAGCAATTTAATGACACACTGAATAAATCATGTACAGTGCTCATTTCTGAATGGGCCTAAACATGGTTCACTATAGTGCTTTTGCTTACAGTAGTATGTTTGTAGTATAACTCTATAGTTGTAAATTAGTATTATATTAGTTTTCATTGTGCCCGTGATTGTTTTGTTGTTGTTGGCCTTTTACAAAGGATAAGAACTTACAGAAACAGCTACAAACAAGGAAATGTAAATACAGGGTACTTTACATAAATCAGGATTCCACCAGCCACTACACATTATATAGATAACGCATGACTTCTTCCTGGTTCGTGCATTGTTATACCACTATTGATCTCTTTATACAAGTTACCTTAAAACTTTAAATCTATTTAGGTACCATGTCCTTGTCAACATGTTAAAAGAATGTGCTTTTAACATTTCTAACATTATTTTATTTAGACTTCTAATCTGCGATAATATTTATTCTCTTGATTATGAATTAAATCCTTAACAATTGGCTGTAGTCCTTGGCTGTAAGCAGGTCCTTTTTATTCCACCCTTTGGCTATATGAACCATTGTTTAAATTATTGGGAGGCAAAGAATAAAGTCCTGCTTTAAAGTTAGCATCAGATTTTGCTCAACACGATTCCCTGGATCTTGTGATATGGGCCCTCCTGCAATTTGAGGGCAACTGACCCCTGCCCATTTACACAGTAACA
>NW_028081947.1:0-1840 GCF_014824575.4 Sturnira hondurensis
ATTGTGGCATTGAACAATGCCCTAGATGAAAAGGACTTAACTGACATGTATAGAGAGCCCTTCATCCCAAAGAAGCTAAATACACATTCTTTTCAAATGCACATGGAACACTTTTGAAGATAGACAACATGAGATGACACAAAGCAAGCCTCAACAAATTCAAGAAAATTGAAATCATACCAAGCATTTTCTCCAAACACAAGGGACTGAAACTGGAAACCAACCCCAAAGGAAAAAAAATCCCAAACACTCAAAATTATGGAGATTGAATAGCATGCTATTAAACAATGAATGGGTCAAGAATAAAATTAGGAAAGAAATCAAAGACTTTCTGAAAACGAATGAAAATGAACTCATGACAACCTAAAACTTATACGACACTGCAAAGGCAGTCCTGAGAGGGAAGTTCATAGCAATACAGGCATACCTAAAAAAGATAGAAACATTTCAAACAAACAACCAAACACTACGCCTGCAAGAACTCGAAGAACAACAACAAAGACAGCCCAGAGCAAGTAGAAAGAAGGAAATAACTGAGATCAGAGCAGAATTAAATGACATCGAGACTAAACGCATAGTTCTAAAGATCAATGAATCTAGGAGCTGTTTTTTTTTTTTAAAGATAAACAAAATCAACAGGCCTTTAAGCAGGCTCATCAAGAAAAGGAGAGAGAGGACCCAAATAAACACAATCAGAAATGAAAGAGGAGATTACAACTGACAGTTGTAAACAGTATAGAAAACAGTATGGAATTTTCTCAGAAAACTAAAAATACGGAAATACAAAGCATTGTAAGAAATTACTATGAAGAACTGTATGCCAACAAATTTGAAAAGCTGGGAGAAATGGACAAATTTCTAGAAAAATATAATCTTCCAAAAATTGATGAAGAAGCAGCAGAAAGCCTGAACAGACCAATAACAGTAGATGAAATTGAAGCAGTAATAAAAAAAACNGGAGAATTCAACAAAGCATTTAAGGAAGAGCTAGCTCCTATTCTTCACAGACTATTCAAAAAAATCCAAGATGATGGAAGACTCCCAAACATTTTATGAAGCCAGCATCATCCTAATTCCAGATCCAGATAGAGACACAACAAAGAAAGAAAACTTCAGGCCAATATCGCTGATGAACATAGATGCTAAAATCCTCAACAAAATATTGACAAACCACACCCAAAAATGCATGAAAAAGATTATACATCATGAAAATTGGAATTCGTCCCAGGGATGCAAGGGTGGTTCAGCATTCACAAATCAGTAAATGTAATACATCACATAAACAAAACAAAGACAAAAATCACATGATCATATCAATAGATGTGGGAAAAGCTTTGCAAAGGTACAGCACCCATTTATGATAAAAACACTCAGCAAAGTGGGAACAGAAGGACCATTCCTCAACATAATAAAGGCCATATTCAAGAGACCTACAGCCCACATCATACTTAATGGGCAAAAACTAAAAGCTTTTCCACTAAGATCAGGAACAAGTCAAGGTTGTCCACTTTCACCACTTCTATTCAATATAGTATTAGAAGTTCTAGCCACAGCGATCAGACAAGAAAAGGATATAAAAGACATCCAAATCAGAAAGGAGTATACAAAACAAGCATTGTTTGCAAATGACATGATAGTGTATATGGAAAATCCTATAGCCTCTACCAAAAAACTGCTCAAACTAATAAATGAATTTGGCAAACAACGGGATGCAAAGTCAATGTCCAGAAATCAAAGGCATTTTGTATGCCAACAATGAAAGAGTAGAAGCAGAAATTTAAAAAAAACCATTTGATATAGCAAAAAGAAAAATAAAATACTTAGGAATAAACCTAACCAA
>NW_028081948.1:0-1184 GCF_014824575.4 Sturnira hondurensis
ATTTAATTCTGCTCTGATCTTGGTTATTTCCTTCCTTCTACTTGCTCTGGGTTGTCTTTGTTGACAAAGACAGGAACTCTGTTCCTCGAGTTCTTGGGGGCGTTGGGTTAGTTTGATTGTTTGAAATGTTTCTATCTTCTTTAGGTAGGCCTAAAGAAGCATTGCTATGAACTTTCCTCTCAGGACTGCCTTCACTGTGTCCCATAGGTTTTGGGTTGTTGTGAATTCATCTTCATTTTGTTTCCAGAAGCTTTCTGATTTCTTCCCTAATTTCAATCTTGACCCATTTGTTGTTTAATAGCCTACCATTCAGTCTCCATGATTTTGGGTGTTTTGGGTTTTTTTCATTGGGGTCGGTTTCCAATTTCAGTCCCTTGTGATCAGAGAAAATGCTTGGTATGATTTATTTTTTCCTGAATTTATTGAGACTCGTTTTGTGTCCTATCATGTGATCTATCTTGGAAAATGTTCCATGTGCATTTGAAAAGAAAGTGTATTTAGCTTCTTTGGGATGGAGGGCTCTATATATATTAATTAGGTCCATTTCGTTTAGGGTGTCATTTAATGCTGTAATATCTTTGTTGATATTTTGTTTGGAAGATTTGTCCATTCTAGACAGTGGGGTGTTAAAATCCCCTACTATAATTGTGTTGCTGTCAATTTCTTTCTTGAGGTCCTCCAGAATTTTCTTTATATATTTGGGTGCTCCTATGTTGGGTGCATATATATTTATGATGTTAATGTCTTCTTGGTGGATTCTCCCCTTGAGTATTATGAAGTGACCTTCTGGGTCTCTCTTTATGGCCCTTCTTTTGAAGTCTATTTTGTCTGATATGAGAATTGCTACCCTGGCTTTTTTTCCTTGTCCATTTGCTTGGAATATTTGTTTCCATCCTTTCACTTTTAGTCTGTGATGGTCTTTTGACCTGAGGTGGGTCTCTTGTAGGCAGCATATGTGTGGGTCGTGCTTTCTTATCCATTCAGCTCTTCTATGTCTTTTAATTGGTGCACTTAATCCATTTACATTTAAGGTTATTATTGAAGGGTACTTATTCATTGACATTTGTGTACCTGTGGTCCTCTCTCTCTCTCTCTCTCTTTTCCTTCCTTCCCTAAAGCAGCCCTTTTAGTAATTCTTGTAGAGCTGGTTTGGTGGAGGCATATTCTTTTAGACTTCTTTTGTC
>NW_028081949.1:0-513 GCF_014824575.4 Sturnira hondurensis
TATAAAAACTACCTTGTGGCAGAGCCTGGATTGAAATCCCAGCTTGAATCTCAATTCAGTTTGTTTTCCTTTATGCCATGTTTCTTTGCCTCATCTTCTTGGAAGATGCCATTTCACATGTTAGTTGACCTAGTACATCTAAAGTAAAAATGGATTGAGAGTAATTTCATGCTACTTGCACAACATAATTTTAATACATCACATTTGTAAGAGAATAGGACATGAAAAATTTTGTTGAGTAGGTCTTGTGAAAATGACAAATCAATGTCCGATGAGTTTTGTAGTATGTTAAATGGGTACTGTGTTAGGTTTTTCAGAAGACAAGTGTGGGGACCACTGACTTGGTGAATGGAACACCGGGGATGTGGGTCAGGGAATTAGGATATACAGGGGAGAGAGATGGAATTTTGAAGGGTAGAAAGATGCTGAAAGGAGGCATCATCTTATTTTAACATTGAGATAGAATTTGGAGTCTCATTTCAAGGGTTATCTTGGCTGTGGTCCAAGATCACT
>NW_028081950.1:0-1681 GCF_014824575.4 Sturnira hondurensis
GACTTCAAAAAAGGGCCATAAACAGAGACCCAGAAGGTCACTTCATAATACTCAGGGGAAGAATCCACCAAGAAGACATAAACATTGTAAATATATACAGGCACCCAACATAGGAGCACCCAAATATATAAAGAAAATCTTAGAGGACTTCAAGAAAGATATTGACAGCAACACAATTATAGTAGGAGATTTTAACACCTCACTGTCAAAAATGGACAGATCTTCCAAACAAAATATCAACAAAGATATTGTGGCATTGAATAATGTCCTAGATGAAATGGACTTAACTAATATATATAGAGCCCTCCATCCCAAAGAAGCTAAATACACATTCTTTTCAAATGCACATGGAAAATTTTCAAAGATAGATCACATGATAGGACACAAAACAAGCCTCAACAAATTCAACAAAATTGAAATCATACCAAGCATTTTCTCCGACCATAAGGGACTGAAACTAGAAACAAACCCCAAGGGAAAAAACGCAAAACACTCAAAATCATGGACATTGAACAGCATGTTATTAAACAATGAATGGGTCAAGAATTAAATCAGGGAAGAAATCAAAAATTATCTGGAAACAAATGAAAATGAACTCACAACAACCCAAAACTTATGGGACACAGCAAAGGCAGTCCTAAGAGGAAAGTTCATAGCAATACAGGCTTACCTAAAGAAAATAGAAACATTTCAAACAAACAACCTAACCCTATGCCTATAAGAACTCGAGGAACAACCATAAAGACAGCCCAGAGCAAGTAGAAGTAAGAAAATAACTAAGATCAGAGCAGAATTAAATGACATAGAGACTAAAAGCACAATTCTAAGGATCAATGAATGCAGGAACTGGTTTTGGGAAAGATAAACAACATCAACAAGCCTTTAAGCAGGCTCATCAAGAAAAGAAGAGAGAGGACCCAAATAAACACAATCAGAAATGAAAGAGGAGAGATTACAAATGACACCACAGAAATACAAAGGATTGTAAGAAAGTACTATGAAGAACTGTATGCCAAGAAATTTGAAAACCTAGGTGAAATGGACAAATTTCTAGAAAAATATAATCTTCCAAAATTCAATAAAGAAGAAACAGAAAGCCTGAACAGACCAATAACAGCAGATGAAATTGAAGCAGTAATTAAAAAAACTCCTGACACACAAAAGCCCTGGACCAGATGGCTTCACAGGAGAATTCTACAAAGCATTTAAGGAAGAGCTAACCCCTATTCTTTATAGACTATTCCAAAAAATCCAAAATGATGGAAGACTCCCAAATTCTTTTTATGAAGCCAGCATCATCCTAATTCCAAAACCAGATAAAGATACAACAAAGAAAGAAAACTTCAGGCCAATATCGCTGATGAACATAGATGCTAAAATCCTCAACAAAATAGACAAATCGCATCCAACAATACATTAAAAAGATCATACACCATGACCAAGTGAGATTCATCCCAGGGATGCAAGGATGGTTTGATATTCACAAATCAGTAAATGTAATACATCACATAAACAAAAGCAAAGACAAAAGTCACATGGTCATATCAATGGATGCGGAAAAAGCTTTTGATAAGGTACAACACCCATTTATGATAAAAACACTAAGCAAAGTGGGAATAGAGGGAGCAGTCCTCAATATAATAAAGGCCATATATGAGAGACCTACAGCCAACATCATACT
>NW_028081951.1:0-558 GCF_014824575.4 Sturnira hondurensis
GAGTGTCTTGCTTCCCTGGATGAAAAAGTCCTCAAAGGGAAACATTTTGCTTCTGTGAAAAGATGAAACAAAAACCAGAAGCCAAATTAAAAGACATCACAATCGATGAGTTCCAAAACTATTTTGAGCAGTGGAAAAGATGTCTCAGTAGGTACATTGCGTCAAATGAACAGTACTTTCAAGGTGACCGAAATTTAAACATGTAAGAATAAATACGCAATATTTTATAAATAAATTCCTTTTTTTTTGAAGGAGGCATCCCCCCTCATATACAAACTAAGTTGATTATCTCACACACACTATAATTCTCTGGGATTTTTTCTTGGGTGCTGGGATGGGAAGGGGCACTCTTTAGTTTGCATGGTCTTTGGGGGGTTTCAGGGGGTTGTAAAGCCACAGCCATCCTTGCTGCATGTGCAGAACTGAAGAACATGGCGGCCATTGAGCCCGCATGATTCAAGCCCGTGCCTTTTGCAGACGACAAACATGCGGTTGTCACAACTGGGTTGGATTGTTTGCCCAGCTGGTTTTTATTGGTTAATCCTTTGCTGCCGTCAA
>NW_028081952.1:0-852 GCF_014824575.4 Sturnira hondurensis
CAAAGGCACTCTCCCCAACCGGATACAGGTGACCTTTCCTAGGTCTTCAGGTGTGGAGACATGCTCCTTCAGGCCGGGTCTCATGGCAGAGACATGCTGCTTTGCCTCAGGCTGAAGCACTTGTCAGCCCCAAATGACCCTTCCTGGGTCCCAGATGGCAAAGGCACTCTCCCCAACCGGCTACAGGCGACCTTCACTAGGTCTTCAGGTGTGGAAACATGGTCTTTCAGGCCCGGTCTCATGGCAGAGACATGCTGCTTTGCCTCAGGCTGAAGCACTTGTCAGCCCCAAATGACCCTCCCTGGGTCCTGGGTGGCAAAGGCACTCTCCCCAACCGGATACAGTGACCTCCACTAGGTCTTCAGGTACACAGGGTTTCTGATCAGAAGAAAAACTAATGGCAGAGACTTGCTCTCTTCCAATCCGGTCTCANAGGGAAGGTCACCTGTATCCGGTTGGGGAGAATGCCTTTGCCACCTGGGACCCAGGGAGGCAAAGGCACTCTCCCCAACCGGCTACAGGTGACCTTCACTAGGTCTTCAGGTACGGAGACATGCTCCTTCAGGCCCGGTCTCATGGCAGAGACATGCTGCTTTGCCTTAGGCTGAAGCACTTGTCAGCCCCAAATGACCCTTCCTGGGTCCCAGGTGGCAAAGGAATTCTCCCCAACCGGCTATAGTGACCTCTACTAGGTCTTCAGGTACACAGGGTTTCTAATCAGAAACCAATGGCAGAGACTTGCTCTCTTCCAATCCGGTCTCATGGCAGAGATATGCTGCTTTGCCTCAGGCTGAAACACCTATCAGCCCCAAATGACCCTTCCTGGGTCCCAGATGGCAAAGGCATTCTCCC
>NW_028081953.1:0-17963 GCF_014824575.4 Sturnira hondurensis
ATTCAATTTTTAATGCTGTGCTTTACCTGAGAATCTGCTTCCTTTCACAAAATAAACTTCATGAGCACAATGTGTGTGTGTGTGTATACACACATAAAATTTGTGGAGATCCCTGGCCCACCCCGAGTCCTGACAAACAACATTAAATGAATAAGAGAAAGCACACAATGGAAGTCTGTCACCCTGTGTAAGGGCATGTTCATTATAGACATGAAGAAAATGGGGTTCACATAGGAGGAGGTCACCAAGGGCTCAAGATCTTTTAGGTTTGGGCCTTTACCGCTTGTATCATCAGGAGAGACAACAGGGACCTCCCAAGTCTGATAGGTTGCAACCCCTTTATTCCCAGAAAATCACAGCCCTCCCTGTCCAAAAATTGTAAGTGACCTTGAGAAGTTACATCAGCCTCTCATGGCTAGAACAGCAGCCTGTTCCTTCCTTTTTTCATAGAGACATGACCTGGCACATTCTCTGGCGCCCTCTTCACCCCAGGTAGTGTTGTTACCCAAGATGGGCCAAGCACACCCTGACTTCAGAAACTCAGGGAATGACTCCCCATCCCCAGGGTCTTTGGTGGTGAGACGTCTGCCTGTGGTCCCTGGAGACATATCTCCACCCCAACTTGTCCTGTGGGTCCACGGGCACTTCCCATACAGCACGGGACAGAAGAACCCAGGATCTGTGGTTACCTTCATCTTAGAGGGGCTGAGGGTCCCATGGGCTCTGCATTCCTGTAACAGAAGAACCCACAAGGTCCCCTGGTTGAGTCGCCATGTGCAGCTGCTCTAGCTCCTGGGTCCTGTGGGGAGGCCCGGGGCAGGTGACAGAGAGGAACACAGATGACTTGGATGCAGCACTCCAATATTGTGATGAGGGACACACAGGGCATTCTGGAATAAACACTTCAGGCCAAAGTCCTCTCCCAAAAGTCTCAGGAGACCTCTCACAGGGCCATTTTGTTTGGACCTTGGGGACAGAGATCTTTTGAAAGAGCCCATTTCCCTAAGAAGAAGGTTATCCTGACAATGGACTCAGATACTCTGCACAGTGTCTGTCTTCTCACTGGGCTCACCCTGTCCTGGAATGGAGTCAGGGGTCCAGGAACCCACAGGGACAGAGCCCTGACTGACTGTTCTCTCTGCCTGGAAGGCAGAGTCCACCTCTGTCCTGGGCTCAGGGTCAACTCCCACTCTCTGGAGCCTGATCAGCACCTCTGGTGCAGCATCTGCATTGGTGGGAAATCTTCGCCTTCCCTCCAAAGGCTGACACTGAGCCTCACAGACAACACTGGGGACTCATACATAAACCTGGCTTTGGCTGAGGGGTAGAGAAGAAACCTTATTTCATCCCCTGCCCTAATGGCCCTTCTGAGTCTCTCCCTCATGCCTCCTCAGTCCTACCTGTTCCTTCCTGAGACTCTGAACAAAAAAAAAGGAACAAAACAAGGGGCCGTGCAATAAATGTGACAAGCTCGTTGAACAAAAGTAACCACACAGGATGCTCTGATCAGAAATTCCTAACAGGGCAGGTGATGGCAGATGGCTACATCCCTGGCGTAGAGCTTTCTCAGCAAAGGCCAGACCACCTTAAGTGAGCCCTGTCTCCTGTTCTTGTGCATCTTAGATGACATACCTCTGACAGGTTAGAGTACTTTTCTTTGCTAAGCCATTGAAAGGCAGAGCACTGGCACTAGAACAGGGACCACAGAGCTTCTCAAGTTCTCTGGCTTCCTGCCTACCCTGTCTATGTGTTGGGAATGTTAATTACCTTGTTGCAACCATTGCAAAAATAATGTATTCCATCATTTTGCCTTTTATCCTCTTCTAGAGAGTTCCTCACTATGCTTTCTCTACCTCAGTTGATTTCAAGCCACTTTTTCTACCCCTTTGATAGTAATGTATAATAAGCTGAAAAACTACTGTTCTTCACAAGATTTCAGAACTTGCTCTCTCTTACAAATATGATGTCAGTTTGTCTCAGATATCCGTACAAAAATGCTTCACGGGTTTGGACATTTTCTCACTTTGACAGGGCCCAGGAGCACCTCCTCTCTCAGGGGTTGCTGTGCTGCTCCCTATGCCATGCCTGACACCATCCACGGGCTCGGCAGAGTAAGCACAAGAAAGCCTCCCAGGCAGAAACCAGAGGTTGTCCCAACACCCAGCGAGCACAAGGACAGGCCTGACAAACAGACCTGGAGGGGAAAGGTCTACCTGAAAGTGTTCCCTGAGAACAAGGATGCCCACAGGCGCCTGAACTTTCAGCACAGTCCCTTCTTCCTGGGACACGCAGGACACCTCCCGCTTCACACCCCAAACCTCAGGTCCTACTGAGACTTATGTCTTTGTGTCTTTGTCTCTGGAAGCAAAGGCCAGTCTGTTGAAAACCTGAGATGGAAGAAAAGTCCCCTCTGCAATTATCACCCAGCTTTACCACTTATGCCTTCAGAGTTTTCTCTGTGACCCTCCTGCTGGGAGGACATGCAACCTTCTCAGAGCAGTTGAGAACACGGGGAAGACCTGGTTCTCAGCTGGGCTTCTGTGTCACAAACAGAAATGTCACCCAGGTTTGGGGACTCCTGGGGCTCTCCATGTGGTGCTGACAGACACAAGACCAGACACAGTAGAGCCCAGTGCCAGTGTGAGTGGGTCATCTTCGCGGGAAAACAAGTGTCCCCAGGAGACTTGCCATTGCAAGTGAGATCCACAAACCAATAAGGTGAACCTCTGCTGAGAGTTTGTCAGATACAGAGTCTCGTCTTCTGCACACCTGCCAAGTCAGGATCTGTTCTCTATCAGCATCTAGAGATACTCCATGTCCACCGGGGGTGGGGGTCGGGGGCTGTGCCCGACTCAAGTCATAGGACCTCATTATTGATGGGCATACAGTTTGATGGACAGCTTCTGTAAAGGCATTTTAAAATGTGACCTGGGCATCACAGTCTTCACAAAGTTTCACAGCAGATCTGATACACAGAGGGCGTGACAAAGTCCCTATGGCAAGTCTTCCTGAGGTCCATCCAGGACTCTCACCCTGGAGGAAAATGTGAAACTTTAAAAAAAGAAGGGGGTCATGGAGAGGCGACTGTGTACCTGACAGAGGCAACACAGGTTGTGAGTGAGTGTGTGGTGTGTTCGTGTTCTTTAGCCACTTCCATAGAACAGAAATGTATGCAAAAGGTAAACAAAAATGAAGGCACAGCTGTAGCGTGAATAAGGAAAGGGAGAGGAAGAGTCCTGGGAACAGGCTCCGCCCCTGGCTCATTATAACCAGGGAAGTAATCTTGCCCCAAGAAAAGGCTTAGCTCACAGGGAGAAGGGACAGCAGATCCCACCAGTGGGTCCAGAAGTGCCTGTGAGCCTTGCTAGACCTCCAGCTCTTCTTGCAGAGGAACGAACAGAGCAGTCAGCAGACATTATGGACTTCTTCTCAGCTGCCACTTGCAGAAAATTTGTCCTCTGGCATGGACTACTGCTGACTGGTAAAAAGGGGACAATCCCTGGGGGTGGACTGGAGGATGGGAGACCAAAAGTTGTTGGAATCTCTTGTGAAACTCAGCACTCGGAGCTTAGAGAGGGCTTCTGTAGGAGCTCAGGGAAGAGGGCGAAAGAGAAGATTGGGATGAACAAGCGGGTACAGCAGCAGGCAAATCTCATGGCCTGGAAGTGGTGAGGAACAGGACAGTCTCAATGGCTGCTCATGTCCTGAGTTATTCATCAGTAAGTATGGGATTTTCAAAACTGGTCATAATAACAATAACAATTTCTGTGAGGCAACACCAGAAACTTTTAATCAAGAATGCTGAGCATTGACCTTACCGCCAACCTCAAAAATGAGTGGGCGCAGCACAGAAAAGGAAGGACGCAGGGAACACGTGCGCTCATTCACTCACAGGTGTTGGCAGCTTACAGCAAGCACTTGAGACTCGGCAAGATCAGAGAGGCCCAAACGCCCACTGAGCTCAGGTTCTAGGAAGAGGAGAGGGGCAGGGAAAGACGTGGACGTGATGTCAAGTCCCCCCAAGTGTCACGAGAACCACAGAGCACAGAGAGGTCTTCATAAACATTGGTAAAAGGAGGTGTCTGCCAAGGACTCCCTGCATGTCAGCCAAAGTCGGAGGGCAGCGGGGGGCTCGTGAGCCAAGAGACAGCTGGACAAGAGTATTGGAGGCAGAAAACAAACAACAGGTTTAGAGGTTCGGAGGTAAAAGTGGCCATGCTGCTGACCTGGACAACAAGACACACACACACACACGCTCAGGCTCACACTCACACCCAGACCAAAGCTGAGAGGTGAAGAGGCTTGCTCAGGATTTAGAGCTTCCCTCTGTAATCCCAGTACATACATGCACATATTGATCACTTTTTGTCTTTTCTCCTAGTTTCACTTGTAACCTTCTGGAGCCCGCCCTCCTCTGCCCAGCTCGCTATTGTGTCAACCACTGCTGCCCAAGGGGCAGATGTGCTTCTGCGCATGCGCAATACGCCTCCCCATGTGAAAGGTTTCATCTGGTACAAAGGGCAAGGGGCGAACCCAAGTCGTTATATCGTAGCTATTGCAATGGACAAAAACACACTGGGAAGGGGGCCTGAATTCAGCGGTCGAGAATCAATAGACGGTGAAGGATCCATGTTGATTAAGAACGTCACCTTGAAGCACTCAGGATACTACACTGTCGTCGCCCATCTTCAAAACCGCATAAAAGAAATAGGATTCGGACACCTCCGTGTGTATGGTGAGTGATTCTTCTCTGAGCTCTGGGTGTCGGGTGGTGGGGGTGAATTCTACTTCACACCCAGGACTGACAGCCCTAGACTCTGCCTCCATCCCTCTCTGCATCACCTCCCGGGTGACGTTTTGGCATTTACCAGGATACACACAGTGGAGACGAATGTCCCAAGATTTCCATCTTTTCCCCAGATTCCACCCTGATGGCATTCAGTGAGGACAGAAAGACCATCTTGATGAGAGTAACTCAGTGGTGGGGAGGAAGACCAGTCTCAGTTTGGCCCCTTAGGGCCCTTTCTCTGACCCTGAGCCTGACCCTGACCCTGAGATTGACCCTACAGGGCTTCATGATAGCCTGGCCTGAGGAGTTCCCTGGAATTCTCACAGCAGCTCAGAACTCTCCAGACCCCCGTTCCAGAGCCACTCTGCAGACCCCTGTTCCAGAGCTCCTGGCTCCAGAGAGCCTGGGGAGCCTGTGTCAGGTTAAGATCATCTTCCTTAAAGGAGCTGATTGGGAGCAACAATTCCCAGGGTGCCCGAGCCACAGGGCTCCTAAGCTGGTCATCAGCCAGGGCTCAGCCCCTACAGACACATTTCTACAGGGATAGCACTGTGGGCAGGGAGCACCCATGGGCTAGGATCCCGCATCATTAGCCAACTCTTCTGGGGGACATGCAGAAGTCCCTAGGAAGGTCAGCGTCTTGAGGGAGAAACTGAAGAGAACAGATTCTGCTGGCAGCTCCGTGTCCACCAGGGATCAGCTGAGGGAATCATCTCTGGGATTCAGTCAATAGCAGATGCCTCTTGATTGAGCAGCTCCCCTATCCCAAGATTTAAGGTCAGATACTGTGTATATTGTATGATGAATACACTGACCCCTGACAGCCAAATATTCATCCTCCTCCACTGAAAAGAAACTGAGGCATGGGGAGGTACAGTTTCTTAAGCAGAGTCACACAGACCAGGAAAAGCTCATCAGGGTCACCCAAAGTCTGTCTGCAGCCATAGCCCCACCCCTTCCACTACCTTGGGATTTTATTAATGTCTGTGGTTTCCTACGCCAATCAGTGGTTGAGATGCTTTCTTCTTAAGCTTCCTCAGCTCAGAAGGATGGATTCTGTGCTGGGGAATAATAACAAATGGAGAATTAATTTACACTCTAGAACCAAATTACCTGCAGGAATCCTCAGAATCAGTGCTGGAATCATCCAGGCATTTCCCTCAGGTGGTCAGGCCACACCTTTCTGTACTAAACTTGAAATCACTCACTTTTTTCCTGATGTGTTTGTATCTTTTTCACTGGATAAAAACAAAACTTTGCCTTATCACTCCATTCTCTTCACTTGTAACTAGTACAGAGACTAACATTGGCCAAAAAACAATTGCTTTTGATGAATTAGGGGAAAATAAATGTTGATTGAAATAATGAATGAATAAATGATCAAAAATTTCTTCCAAGACTGAAAGGTTGATGCAGAGTGCTGGGAATCCTGGAGGCACAGGATACACAGGCTCACTGTCCCCTTCAGGGGGTGAAACCAAGGAAGAAATATTCCTCTTGCAATTGACCTTAGGCTCCAGGGTATTAAGAATAATTTTCACATATGACTTCCTTCCCAAGTTTTATCTCATAACCGCCAAACACAAATAGTTTACAGGAATACAAATTTCATCATGTCTGTGCTCCCGTCTTGCCCTCCACCACCCCTTCTGCTTTTGCACAAGTCCTCACCTGCCCTCTGCAGAGGGAGAAGTATTTTACTGGCCTAGCACATGGTTCTGCTGCCACAGTCAGCTCCCACCTGGCCCCTCATTTTTTCTGTTTCAAGCTCATTTCTCATACTCAGCTCTATCGTTTATTAGCTCACTGACTCATGTCACCCACATTCACCTAAGAAGACCAACCTCTTTGCCCAGGTGCCTGAATACCCAACTGACCACCAGCTTGCGTGTGGTCCATATGTATGTGTTATTTCTGCTTAAACTCATCTATAGAATGTTTAGGAAAATGGTGCCTCATAGAAACACACCTCATCTGGGTGGTGGAGGGCTGTGCAGGCTGAAGAAATGACCCCTGGTCAGCCAGCCAGTCAGCTGCTAAGTGAAAAACAGGAAGTGTGAGGTAGTCTCTGCCTGCCAGGCTTATGCCTTTCCCTCATCCAACCTTGATACTTAACAAACTTTCAGAAAGTCTGCACTTTTCCCTAGACACAGAGCTGAAGGTCATACATCCTCTGAGCACACAGATCCCCATGCATTTGTCCTGTGATACACAGACCTGCCTTAGTCTTTCGAGGACTAGAGTTGTCTGAGAGCTGAGAGGTTCCCACTCTGACTTATGAAGCCTTTTGAAGAATCAAAGGTACCATATATGGCAACATTCTGTTACCTTCACAGCTCAATTACCTCACTTAACATCACCAACAGCATGGCCTTCAGAGATGTAATTTGCATTTTCCAAATGATAATGATGTTGAGCCTCTTTTCCTGTGTTTATAAGCCATTTGTATGGCTTCTCTGGAGAAAGTCTCTTCAAGTGCTTTGCCCGTTTTTTAACCACTTTATTTGGTTTTGTTGTTTTAGAGTTGTGGGTGTTCTTTGCATTTTTGAATGTTAACTTCTCATCTTACATATGCTTTGTACAGTGTTTTCTATATTCCACAGGTCACCTTTCACTCTGTTGACTTTGTTCTTTGGTGAACAAAAGTTTTTCATTTTGACAAAAACCAGTGTATCTAGTTGTTCCTTTTTGCCTGTGTTCTTAGTGTCATCTGCAAGAAATCATTGCCAAATCCAATGTTATAATGCTTCCTCTATATTTCCTTCTAAGAGTTTTATAGTTCTAGTTCTTAGCTTTAGGGTTTGACCCATTTGGCTTTTTATTTCGTCAAAATGATTTCATTTTGTCTTTTGATAAATATAGGTTTTATGCCAGTGTCATGTTTTTTGTAATATGGGGGATCCATTGAAGTTCTACATAAATACTAGGATGAATTATTTAATTTATGCACACAAGACATTGGGTTTTTTATAGTAATTTTACCAAATACATGAAATGGTGTGGGTCTTCCAATTCCATACATCTGGATGTTTTTCTATTGATTTGCTTTTTGTTTCCTTTCAGAAACATTTAGAAACATTTATCTGATGATAGGTTATAGAACATGTGGTCTAGGAAGGGGTTTCAAGTGCTGGAACTAAAGTAATGCCTGAAGGAACAAGTGAGGGGTCATCTGAGGGTGGTCTGGGGTCAGAAGGAAGTGACTATCTTTTCTCTTCTTACACACTGTCCCCTGAGTAAAAACTGCTATCTCACCACAGAGGTCAAAAACATCTTTTGCTGAACTTAACAGAGCTCACTGTAGACAGTGAGAGGCTAAGATCTCAGAGAAGACAGCATAACTCCATGTCTCATGTTCATTCTCCATCAGTCACATTCTCTATTTTTCCACAGAGCCTGTGATAACGGCAACCCTTGTAGCCAGCAACACCACAGTCACTGAGAATAAGGATGTCGTGGCCTTGACCTGCCACACAAAGGGACTCTCCATACAGTGGTTCTTCAATGGCATGGATCTGCGACTTACAGAGAGGATGAAGCTGTCCTGGCAAAACAGAACCCTTACCATAGACCCTGTCAGAAGAGAAGATGCTGGAAATTATCAGTGTGAGGCCTCGAACCCCACCACTTTTGCTTATAGTGTGCCCCTCCAGCTGAATGTAAAATATGACTAATTCTCCTCTTTCTCTCTACGTTTTTAAACTCTAAATAAAATATCCTCCATTTTTAAATAGATTTCTTGTGAAGATGGAGAGTTTCTGGAAGACTTTCATTGAGTCAATAAATGCTGAAAAATGTGGACTGATGTTGTCATTATTGTTGACTCAAGGTCACATTCCACACTAGATTCTAACTCTGGATCTATCTATCTATTTACTTATTTATTTATTGAAATTATTTCATTGTTGTTCAAGTAGAGTTGTCTGCATTTACCCCTCACCACTCCCCTCCAACCCTGGCCATCCCCACCTCCCTCCCCTCATTCCACACCGCCCTTGGTTTTGTCCATGTGTAATTTATCATTGTTCCTGAAAACACTTCCCCTCTTCTTCCCATTATTCCCTCCCACCTCCCCTCTGTTTACTGTCAGATTGCTCCTAATTTCAATACCTCTGGTCATATTTTGCTTGCTTGTTTGTTTTGTTGATTAGGTTTTATTGATTAGGATCTTAAAGGCAAGATCCTATGGTATTTCTCTCTATGCCTGACTTATTTCACTTAGCATAATGCTCTCCAGTTCCATCCATGCTGTCACAAAGAGCAGGAGTTCCTTCTTTCATTCTGCTGCATACTATGCCATTGTGTTATTGTACTGTAGTTTTTGATCCATTCATTTACTGATGGGCACTTAGGTTGCTTCTAGCACTTGGCTATTATAGATTGTGCTGCTATGAACATTGGGGTTCTTAGGTTCTTATGGATTGGTGTTTCAGTGTTCTTAGGGTATAATCCTAGCAATGGAATTGCTGGGTCAAAAGGCAGTTCCAATTTCAGTTTCCTTTGGAAATTCCATATGATTTTCCACAGTGGCTGTGCCAGTCTGTATTCCCACCAGCAGTGCACTCGGGTTCCCTTTTCTCCACATCCTCTCTAACTCTTGTTGTTTGTTGACTTGTTTATGATGACCATTCTCACAGGTATGAAGTGGTATCTCATTGTGGTTTTAATTTGCATCACTCTGATGGCTAGTGATGCTGAAACAAGAGTCTTATCTTTCATTCACCCTTTCTGGCTGGTTTTAGTTGTACCACTACCACAATGGAGGTGACACGGAGTACTTTACAGGATGATCATTGGCTGTGTGATTACCGGTGGGAGCCCTTGATGAGCTCACAAGAATCCAATCTCTGTCTGTCCTTCACAGGGATGGGTGGAGGGCACCTGGACACTGTGTGGACAACAGGAATAGACAGGAGGACACCCACATGGGTGGCGACCGTGAATTTTTTCTTCCTGTTTTATTTCTGAAAAATAATTTCTGAAGTGTTATTGTGTATTCTTATTTCTCATGGCAAGAAATCGTTTTTGCATACACTCAGTATGACACTATCCTCTTCGTTAATAGGGTATAATTGGAAGCATTGGTAATACAACCAAGGCCTTGGGTCAAATGTCATAGTTCATGTTGATGCTCACATAAGCAGGAATGACCCCACCCTTTATAAAGCTAAATTGGATCTGATGGGTATTTTGGTATCTCTTGGATATGAGGGCATCACCCAAACCTGGAGAGACTGCAGGTGAAGTGTGAGGGTGAGGCTTCCTAACCTCAAGAGGCTGTTACAACTTTCATGTCAGATTTCACAGGAAAACCTTCATCAGAGCAAACGGTGTGGTGAATGTCAGCTCCTCTGCACTTAGGTAACCAGTCAGGCTAAATCAGGTGGCAGCAGCCATGTTTGTGATCAAGAAGACTCTTCTTCTTTGGTGATGAAGTTTGATCCAAAGGAAGGTGACTGTGCAGAGAAATGTAATGGAACCATAAAAACTCCAGCAGCACAGCCTCCTGGGAAGTGAAATCCCAACTCTGTTCACAGACCATCAGCTATGTCAATCTCTTCATCAATTGTGGGAACTGATGTAGATGCAAAACGGATCTTGGCTGAAGGAGATTAGTTGCTATTCCCTCCACTGGGAAGAAAGCAGTTTTGTTATGACCTAAATGTGAACTCAGTTAACTCAGGCCTCTGACCTCTGCAATTTTAGAGAAAATCCTTTGGGAAATTTGTAATTTGTAATCTCAATTTGTAAGTGATAATTATTTTTCTGCCTTATTGAAATATGCATGTCTCATTAAAAGCTTTTTGCCAGTGTTATTACCAAAATAATATGTGTGAAGAGCCTGAGCCACCCTCTTTAAAATGTAATCTTTGTGATGTTCCTATGTCCTAGTCACTGAGGGAGGGTAGGGCCTCACTTGGGTGGGGCCCTTTACAGACAAGATGTAAAAGGACCTCCTGTAACGATTCCTTGAGAGTTTTACTTTCATTTGTGCAAAGTCAGTTATCATACATAGGACCCTATTATTTCTTTCTGAGGTTCTTAAAATCTCCCCAGCTTTTTCTTTCTGCATTGTTGAGTTCAGTCTCACTGTCCTCTTGCAAGGTCTTGAATACAATCTCTTTTGCCTTTTTAACTTTATCTGATGTATGTTTTACTGTGACATCATCTACCTGGAATTAGCTGATCCTGTCAACTTGCTCACAGTTTCAATCCTTACCATATTTTCGAACCTNGGACACTGTGTGGACAACAGGAATAGACAGGAGGACACCCACATGGGTGGCGACCGTGAATTTTTTCTTCCTGTTTTATTTCTGAAAAATAATTTCTGAAGTGTTATTGTGTATTCTTATTTCTCATGGCAAGAAATCGTTTTTGCATACACTCAGTATGACACTATCCTCTTCGTTAATAGGGTATAATTGGAAGCATTGGTAATACAACCAAGGCCTTGGGTCAAATGTCATAGTTCATGTTGATGCTCACATAAGCAGGAATGACCCCACCCTTTATAAAGCTAAATTGGATCTGATGGGTATTTTGGTATCTCTTGGATATGAGGGCATCACCCAAACCTGGAGAGACTGCAGGTGAAGTGTGAGGGTGAGGCTTCCTAACCTCAAGAGGCTGTTACAACTTTCATGTCAGATTTCACAGGAAAACCTTCATCAGAGCAAACGGTGTGGTGAATGTCAGCTCCTCTGCACTTAGGTAACCAGTCAGGCTAAATCAGGTGGCAGCAGCCATGTTTGTGATCAAGAAGACTCTTCTTCTTTGGTGATGAAGTTTGATCCAAAGGAAGGTGACTGTGCAGAGAAATGTAATGGAACCATAAAAACTCCAGCAGCACAGCCTCCTGGGAAGTGAAATCCCGACTCTGTTCACAGACCATCAGCTATGTCAATCTCTTCATCAATTGTGGGAACTGATGTAGATGCAAAACGGATCTTGGCTGAAGGAGATTAGTTGCTATTCCCTCCACTGGGAAGAAAGCAGTTTTGTTATGACCTAATTGTGAACTCAGTTAACTCAGGCCTCTGACCTCTGCAATTTTAGAGAAAATCCTTTGGGAAATTTGTAATTTGTAATCCCAATTTGTAAGTGATAATTATTTTTCTGCCTTATTGAAATATGCATGTCTCATTAAAAGGTTTTTGCCAGTGTTATTGCAAAAATAATATGTGTGAAGAGGCTGAGCCACCCTCTTTAAAATGTAATCTTTGTGATGTTCCTATGTCCTAGTCACTGAGGGAGGGTAGGGCCTCACTTGGGTGGGGCCCTTTACAGACAAGATGTAAAAGGACCTCCTGTAACAATTCCTTGAGAGTTTTACTTTCATTTGTGCAAAGTCAGCTATCATACATAGGACCCTATTATTCCTTTCTGAGGTTCTTAAAATCTCCTCAGCTTTTCCTTTCTGCATTGTTGAGTTCAGTCTCACTGTCCTCTTGCAAGGTCTTGAATACAATCTCTTTTGCCTTTTTAACTTTATCTGATGTATGTTTTACTTTGACATCAGCTACCTGGAATTAGCTGATCCTGTCATCTTGCTCACAGTTTCAATCCTTACCATATTTTCAAACCTTCCAATTTTTCAAAATCTGGCTATAATCTTCCAAATAAGAATTTTTAAGATTCAGTTCTTGCTTCTGATTTGGTGTCCACAGCAAAAGACTGGTTGACTACCCAGATTATTCTGGGGACCCAGGTTTCCTCTAAGCAGCTTTTGTCCCAGAATCTCAGAACTCATCCAGGCCTGGAAGAGGATCCCTCTGCAGCAGACTGACAGCTGTGTTCTCATTCCTCATACATTTTCGGTGCACCTTCAAGGAACCAGGTCATGGAGATTTGTAATGATATTCTGTCATAAAACTCAACAACTCTAGTCAACATCCAGGGCTCTGTCACATAAGCCATGGGAAGGTCTATGTTAGACACCCTTTTTTGGTTTCCTTGTTACCTGGAGCTCAGGCCAGACATCAGGGTCCTGATATTTTGTTGTCTTCTTATTGTTGTTTCTACCAACTCCATGTGCCTGTCCTTGGAGAGTTCACAACCAGAGACAGTGAAATGGGAAATAAAACTCTCCTCTCAGTATGCTTCTTTTTCCTTCTCCTCACTGTCTCTGAGGTGTTTGGTTAAAATATAGGGTTGGCAAAATTACATTTGTTTTTTTTTTTCCAAAATATCATGTGTTTTGTTTTCCAGAAGGTGGTTCTAGCAGCACTTAGTTGCCATAAAAGGCAACTGAAAAAATTGGTTAGATTGCATTGTGACAGCTGTCATACCAATGTGCATTAAAAAAACTGGTCAATATGGTGAATTTCTGTGTAGCCATTTTAATATTGAAGAGGAAAAAACACATGCAACATTTTTAGCATGTCATGCTTTATTATTTCAAGAAGGTAAAAATGCAGCTGAAAGGCAAATAACGGTTTGTGTAGTGTATGGCAAAGATGCTAAGAATAATTGAATGTGTTGAAATGTGGCTTCCAAAGTTTTGTGCTAGAGATTTCTTGGTGGATGACACTCTGCGGCCAGATAGACTTGTTTAAATTGAGAGCAGTCTAATAGAGACATTAATTGAGAACCATCAACATTCTACCATGTGGGAGATAGCTGACATAACGCAAAATATCCTAACCAATAAAGTCATTGGTGAAAATGAAGAAAATATATCTTTTATTTCAGAGAAAAAAAGCATACAATGTTTTGGCCAACCGAATACTTGGAGGCTTGGCTAGAGGTGGCTTGTGGGTAAGCAGTGGTAGGCACAAAGGACAAGCATGCAGGGATGAAGTTTGCTCAGAGTAAGGATGAGTAATTGTAAAAGTCAGTTTGGGGAGGTGTTGGGCATCATGTAAATTAAATGGGACCTAAGGATTTTATGCAGAAGCACAATTTTGAGCGTCCCATAATGGATAAGGAATCTGAGTGAGGGGCTGCCTACCTGGTGAAAGAGGGGCCACTGAACTGCTGTCCTGTCAGACCCGGATGGACATGAGGGGTGAGACACAGGGTGGGGGATGAGTGAGAATCAGGAGACTCATATCAGTGGTCTGACACTGGGATGAGAGAAAGCATCGGATATACAGGCTGGTGGAAGGTGTAGGAAAGAAAACATGGAGTAAAAGCAGGAGGGTTTAAAAAATCAGTATTTTGTTGAGGGGGGATAAAATTCTGGAAAGCAATAAGAATTTATAGGATTGAAGACACCATGAATGCAACATATGAGTCAAGAAAGTTTGGAAATTTGAGTCAGGAAGAAAGTTGGGGTGCATGGCAGTTGAACTCAAAAAGTGGTTTGGATGAAGCCTGGGTTAGGTGGGAAATACAGGATAGGCTTGGAAGTGGAGACAAAACTGAGCAGTAGAGGTGTCCTGTCTCCAGTTCCAACCCCATAGAATTGTGTACAACAGGCTTTCACTGCACGGTCTGGGGGCAGCAGTGTCCACATGGTCTGGGTGAGCTGTGAAAAGCCAAATTTTAAGTCCATATTTCAAGTCATGCATCAGCTTATTTAACAAGTTAGCTATGTCAGTGAGTAAGATTGACTAGAAGCCTGTGGACAAGAAAAGGAGTGGATGGTAGTAGGTGTGTGGGGGGAGCATTGAAGAGAAAATTCAGAGTCAGGTGAATTTAAAGTGAATGAAGCCTTCTTTCTTTCTTTCTTTCTTTCTTTCTTTCTTTCTTTCTTTCTTTCTTTCCTACTTTCTTTCTCTTTCTTTCTTCCTTCCTCCCTCCCTTCCTTCCTTCCTTCCTTCCTTCCTTCCTTCCTTTTTTGTAGACTACTAAGATTAAACTTCCTGTTATTTCACAGGTGACAGGTATGTGATAGGTCACAGTGCTGGAGGGATGGGTGTGAATGGTTGGACCACCTGTGCTTGTCTAATCCAGGATGTATCTCTTCCATGAGTTGTGGAGGCTGACTCCCCACCTGTCCATGTGTCAGTGTGGGTGTGGCACAACCCAGGTCATGGTGAGGAGGCCTGGCTACCTGCTCACACAACAACCAACCTTAAGACCCTCCAAGTCCCCTGAGGTCTAGAAGTCTATCAAGAGCTGTTGTCCTAGTGCTGCAGAGGACGTGGCTGTGCTCCATAACCTAGGATTCTGCATGTGATTTCTAGTTAGAATTCACCAGAGGCTTCACAAAGCACCTTTCATCCTCCTAACATGGACTAAGTGCTGGTGGAAGTGCAGTAATTTGTCCTTTACTCTGGAGGGTTTGTCCAGCATGTCCCAAGCTGTCTGAGACATAAAAGCCTCATAGATGTAAGAGATCCCTGAATGGGCACAGACATGGATGCCCTCAAGCACATGCTTTGGTGAAACTGCTGATCACCACAGCTTATCCTGTCACTGATGTCATTGTCCTCACTGAGGTCATTGCCTGAGAGCATGAAAAGGAGCAGGAACCCACTTCCATTGTTTTGAGCACACAGGTCTTACTAAGGCATTTAGGAAACTTGTCATTTTGTTCATCTTATGCAAGAAAGCCTCTAGTTCTCACCATGAAGGATTACATGAACTGTAGATTGGTAGGCTTTTTATAACTTGAATTTGGCATGAAATGAACTTCGAGAAAGAACATATTCATTTACTGTACTAGGAAAGGCTGGGTTTATTGACATGCCATCTGTGTATTCACTCAGAACGGCCTGTGGTAGGTCTAATACTCTGATTTCACCATTTGGAAGTTGTTCATGACATTTGAACAAAGTGCTCTCTGTATTTGACATTCACTTCACCTAGTTCTTTCCCTAGTAGTGACCTATCAAAAGGTGCCATTTGTA
Source organism: Sturnira hondurensis (assembly GCF_014824575.4). Taxonomy (NCBI): domain Eukaryota; kingdom Metazoa; phylum Chordata; class Mammalia; order Chiroptera; family Phyllostomidae; genus Sturnira; species Sturnira hondurensis. Next base: position 15,589 of record NW_028081953.1, read on the forward strand.
ATGTGACCACTAGAGGACAGCACCATCACAAGGATTGTAGGGGTTGTAGAAGTGCTACTGGCTTTGTCTACTCTATTTGCTTCATTAGAAGCATCTAGTGAGCAGGACCTCCCTTCTCAAACCTTCATAGCTCGTGAAAGGAAGTTTCTTCATCCATTATGTACTTCAGAGGGTCAAATGTAAAAATAATGTAGCTCGTTAGCTAAAATGTAAATCACATTAAACAAGTACATTAACATCTACACTAAATATTAGTCGTTGGAAGAATACTGGAGTGGCAGGATGAGAAGAACGTGTGTGTGTGTGCGGGGGGGTGGGGGTGGAAGAAAACAGCTCAGTCCTCATCTTTCAAGAAAGAAGACCTTGGGTTACACAATGTCTAAAAGGGGAGGACAAGTAAGTAGCATCAAAGGATGTTATTAGAAATGAATTTTGTTCCATTTGGGAAAGGTGCTGTTGTTTGGGACAGATGTCCTCAGTGTGGCCCAGACAAAGCAGACAGAACTTCCTATGATCACTCAGAGAAAAAATGCCCAAGGGCCCATGGCTTATGTGGCAACTTAAAGACTTGTCACAAATACAAGGAAGAACATTAACAGGAGCTAGCTGGTAACTAAGTTTGTTCCCAGTGCATATATCACACAAACAATAATGATTTCCTCTTCCATCCACAGTAGGAGTTAAAACCTTCATGGGATTTCAGGTGATCACATTAAGACAATATTCCATCTCGGGGCCTTCCACACTAAGATTTGTCTGAGGATTTCAAACTTCTTGACTCTCTATTTGAATGACATGTCCTCTGAGTTTGTTTTATTTTGCTTTTGATATCAGGAGCATAGAATTACTGAATAAAAAAACACAATCCTTGGTTTATGAACCAGTATTATCACCAGGTCATACATGCTCATACTTTTTATGGTCTCAGGTCCAATATTTAAGTATTTGATTCATGTTGAATTTACTCTTTTGTGTGGTGTAAGGAGGTGGTCTAGTTTCATCTTTCTACATGTATCTGCCCAATTTTCCCAGCACCACTTATTGAATAAAATACTTTTAGCTCATTGTGCTTGTTTTCTATGTTGAATATTAATTGACTCTAAAGTTGTGTGTTTATTTCTAGGCTCTCTATTCTGTCCCAATGATCTGTGTGTCTGTTTTTATGCCAGTACCATGCTGTTTGGATTACTATGGCCTTTGAGTATAACTTGATCTTAGGTAGCGTGATTCCTCAAACTTCGTTATTTCTGAGGATTGTAGTTGCTATGCAGGGACTTTTGTGGTTCCATATGAATTTTTGAAATTTTTGTTCTAGTTCTGTGAAATGGGTCATTACAATCTTGATGGAAATTGCATTGCATCTATATATTGCTTTGGGTAGTATGGACATTTTAATGATGTTAATTCTTCTTATCCATGCACATGGTATGTGCTTCCACTTATTTGTTTCTTTTTCAGTTTATTTCTTCATCATTTTACAGTTTTCTGAGTATAGGTCATTTACATCCGTGGTTAGGTTTATTGTTAGGTATTTTATTCTTCCTGAAGTGATTGTGAATGGAATTGTTTTCTTAATTTCCCTTTCTGTTAGTTGATTGTTGGCATATAAAATACATCTGATTTCTGGGTATTAATTTTGTATCTGCTATTTTGCTGAATTCATTGATCAGTTCTTGTAGTTTCTTGGTATAATCTTTAGAGTTCTCTATCAGCAAATAAAGACAGTTTTACTTCCTCCTTTCTAATTTGGATGCCTGTTATTTCTTCTGCTTGTCTTATCACTGAGTCTAGGACTTCCAGTGCTATGTTGAATAAGAGAGGTGAAATTGGACATCCCTGTCCTGTTCTCAATCTTAAGGGAAACTCTCATAGATTTTATTCTTTGAGTGTGATGCTGGCAGTGGGGTTGTCATATATTGCCTTTATTATGTTTAGGTATGGTCTCTCTATTCCATTTTGTTGAGAGTTTGGATCATAAATGGGTGCTGGATTCTATCAAAAGCTTTTTCTCCATCTATTTTTATGATATTGAGCTTTTTATTCTTAAATGGTGATCGCATTTATTGATTTGCAAATGTCGATCATGGTATATGATCTTTTTGATACATTGCTGTATTCAGTTTACTAATATTTTATGGGGGATTTTAGCATCTATGTTCACCAGAAATATTGGCCTATAATTTTCTCTCTTCATAGTGTCTTTATCTAGTTTTGGAATTAAGATAATCCTGACCCAATTAAATCAGTTTGGGAGCCTTCCTTCCTCTTGAAGTTTTTGAAATAGTTTGAGAACAGGAAGTGTTAGTTTTTCTCAGACTTTTGGTAAAATTCACTTGTGAAGCCTTCTGGTTTAGGGCATTTGTTTCTTGGGAGTT
>NW_028081953.1:17999-221381 GCF_014824575.4 Sturnira hondurensis
TNTGTGTATTCAGATTCTCTGATTCATCTTGATTTATTTTTTCCTGATTGACTTTGGAAGATTTTATGTTTCTAGGAATTTATCCATTTCTTGCAGGCTGTCTGGTTTGTTGGCATATAATTGTTCATAATATTTTCCTACTATTTTTCGTACTTCTTTGGTGTCAGTTGTAACTTCTCTTCCTTCATTTCTGATTTTATTTATCTGGGTCCTTCCTCTTTTCTTCTTAAAGGTTTGTCAATCTTGTTTATCTTTTCAAAGAACTAGCTCTTGGATTCATTGATCTTTGGTATAATTTTTTAAGACTCTATTTCATCTATTTCTGCTCTGCTCTGAATTATTTCCTCCCTTCTGTTCACTTTGGGCTTTGTTTATTGTTCCTTTTCAAGTTCCTTGAAGTGTGAACTCATAGTGTTTATTTGAACTTTTTTCCCATATCATTTCACTCATATGTGGAACCTAATGGGCAAACTAAACTAACAAGCAAAATAGAGATAGACTCAAGATAGAGAGCCAGATGACAGCTAAAGGGGGTAGGATAAATGGTGGGGGGATTAGCAAAATGGAAAAAGGACTCACAGACATGGACAACAGTGTGGGGATGGCAGGGTGTGTGTAAGGGGACTGAATGGTAATGGAAAAAACACAATAAAATCATTTAAAAATAAAGAATAGTTCAATTATAACTTTAAAAATCTTAAGGAAAAAATAGCACATGAAAAGACATGTGCTCAACAACAGCAACACAAAGAAGCTAGAGTTCAATATACTTCCATTGATAAAGCAATGGTTCACTATCTCGCCTGGTGTGGTGATGATTTAGGCATTCAGTGAATTTAATTACACGACTAGGTGTACTAGAACTGAGTGTTCAGGTAGACTCGATAAACCAGCCTCAGAGCCATGGCTCTGCTGTGAAGGGAAACAGAGTTGCTGCCCCAGGTTTGCCTTTCAGGATATTGATTTTCATCTTGTACTTGGGAAACAGAAGGATCAGAAAAAACCCTTGGGCCTCTCTTCTTAACTGCCTAGAATGCGTTTAAGTAAAGCCAGCTCAGGAGAAGCATTCACATAAAGATGCTGAGAAAAAAATGATTTAACAAACATTTGCTTTGGAATTGTCATGCAAATGGGTTTTTTTTTTTTGCATTTTGAAGCCTCAAACTACAAAAGTTATTATTGTTTTTGTAGCTTCACAATGGCATATAAGCCTCAATTACCGAATACTGTTTGGCCTCTAATTTATCTTTCCATAATATTCAACCATATAATAGAATTTTTGCATTCTTTTCTGTTAATGTTAATTTTAGCTCAGCTAGAGGAATTCAAAAGGTTAGAGAAAAATATCTTTTGTTTCCACAACTGACTGTTATGATATCTCATTAAGAAATAAATTTTAAAAACAATCTGGCATGAGTGATTGAAAAAAATAAAAAATTGTCAGTAACATTTGTTGCAAGAGATAATATATTTTGAAATAAGAATGTATCCTGCTAAGCACAAGATGGCTAGATCTGTTTCCTGCTCTTAAATTAACATCACCAACACAACCCCAAAATGGGTTGCAGAACTCTCGGTTGTCTACAAACAGGAAGACCTCTGGATTCTAATAACCACAATCCCATAGAGAGAGGGTGATGTCAGGGGAGAAATGAATCAGATCATAAAATCTCACATCATAACTGAGCAGTCCACACAGAGCACGAGTTTAAAACCTCAAATTGTAACTGTGCCACAGAGAATGCCAAATCTGTAAATGAGCAGATCTTTATTTACAACATTCCGACCTTTGTGGGGCTCAGAGCACCTCCACTTGGAACTCTCCTTTCCCACAAGACCAAGCCCTTCCCTTGCTCCCCAACAGGGTATAGCGAAAAACCCAGAAAGTTCCCCATTTTCTTATCTGTGCAGGATCTGGAATATGTTGCCATCAGCCTCCACATAATAGTCCAGAAAAGCATGTCCTGTGTTACTCTGGGTCATGGTGAAACTCAGGAAAGTCAACAGTCTTCATAGTTGAGGTGAAGTCCAAGACTGAAAGGCAGCATCTTGCAAAGAAGTCTTTAGCAGCTCCAGAGTCAGCTAGAGCAGACAGGATCACAGCAGCAGTACATGGCCTAGACCCTTACTGCAGCCTATGTGGCAGAAACTCTCCTTCTCCTTTCTAAGCCACATGGCCAAGTGAGAGAGGGGGTGGAGAGAGAGAGAGAGAGAGAGAGCCCCCATAGCTCTTCTAGTCTCTTTCAAGCCATGTAGTCAAAAGCCCGATCATGGCTGCCACCTTTGAATGCAAATCCTCACCGTGCTGCCCCTTTGTGATCCCATTTCTGACTCCTCCCACAAAGAGTTGGGCCACTTTTTATTTCCAGAAAATCACAGCCTTCCACATGCCCACCTTGTGGGTTTTGGCTCATCACCTCAGGCCTGTGTTCTTTATGTTCTCACAGATACCTGCCCTGATAGGAAACTCTGGATCCTCAAACCCTGGTAAAGTTACTGCCAGGGTAGGAAAGGGCACACCCTGACCTTAAAGGAATCAGGGGATGACCTTTTATGCCCACAGTCCCTGGTATGTGAGGCATCTGCCTGTTGCTTCTGAAGACATTTCACCACATCATGATGTCCAGGGGAACAAGGAAACTTCTTGCACAGAATGGGACAGGGGAACCCCGAATAAGTGGTTGCTTCCATCTCATACGGGCTGAGTGTCCCAGGAATTCCTCCCTTCCCCTAACAGAACCCGCAGAGTACCCGGATTGAGTCTTTGTGTGAATATGTTCCAGCTGCTGGGCCCTGGGAGGAGGCCTAGAAGAGATGGCAGACAGGGACACAGATGACTTACATGCAACACCCCAGTGCAGTGAGAGAGGAAGGACAGCAGCTTTTGGGACTCAGCCCTCCTGGCCAACACCCTCTCCCAAAAGCCTTCGAGGAGTGCTCCCCAGGCCCTCTTTTTGAAGTCGTGAAAGCAGAAAGCTCTGTCTGAAGCAACACATCCCCCTGGTGAGACAATTCTTCTGACAATGGATTCATACTGTTCTGTACAATTTCTGTGCTCTTACTGGGCTCCCCCTGCACTGGTCAGCATCTTGGTGCTGCACCTGACACTGGTTGCAGGTCTACTCTTGCCCTTTAGGGGGCAATATTAAGCAACACAGGACACACAGGGAACTCACACATTAACCTGGCTGTGGCTAAGACAATGAATAAGTAGACTGATTTTCATCCCCTGCTTCAAAAGGCATTTCTGGGGCCCTCTCTCCAGCCTGCTCTGTCCCACCTGCTGCCTCGAGAGACTGTTAACAAGAAGGGGCTGTGCGGTAACCCTGACAAGCTCAGGGGCCCACAAGACAGGCCTGAAAGATCAGTGACCAAAGTAACCTTACAAACTATTCTGGTCAGAAATGTCTCACTGAGCAGGTGATGGCAAGTTGTCACACCCCAGGCCAACACCTTGCTTAGCAAAGGTCAGTCTTAATCTTTTGTGAGCCCTGACCCCTGTTTTTAGGCATCTTAAAGAGCATAACGTTGACACATCAAAGTGAGTTTCTGTGCTGGACATTTGAAAGGCACCGACTCTGGGACCAGTGTATGAGACCCCAAACCCTTCATTTCACTGGGTCCCCTGCACTTCCCTCTGTGCCCTGTAGATGTTAACTGTTCTGTGCTCACCCACATGGAAAATAAGTATGTGCATCTCCATGTAGACTGTCACCTAATGCTAGAGGTTCCTCTACTATGCTTCCTTTTACCTCTTAATGGATTGCATGCCACTTTTCACTTCCCCCTTTGACTATAACGTATAAAGTAAGCTGCAAAACTGCCATTCTTTGCACATTTTGATGCTTTGAGGCATATGAGGTCAGTATCGCTCAGATACACTCACTAAATTGCTTCACAGGTCTGAGCATTTTCTTACTTTGACAGGGCCTGGGAGCACCTCCTCTCTCAGGGGTTTCTGTGTTGCTCTCCACTCCGTGCCTGGCATCACCCATGGGCAAGGCGAGGTGACCACTAGAAATCTTCCCAGGGATAACTCAGAGGTTGTCCCAGCAGCCAGGGAGCACAAGGGCAGGCCCAAGAAACAGACCTGGAGAAGAATGGTCTACCTGAACCAGTCCCTCCAAGACCAGGAAGCCCAAGGCACCTGACCTTTCACCACAGTCCTTTCTTCCTGGGACATGCGGGACATGCCCCACTTCACACTGCAGGTCCAGCTGAGACTAATGGTTTTTGGTCTTTGTCCCAGGAAGCAAAAGCCAGTCGACAGCCTGAGATAAAGGAAGGGACTCCCTCCAATTGTCACCATGCCTGCCCCTTTCTCTCCCTCAGAGTCATCTCTGTGACCTTCCTGCTGGGAGGAAATAAAACCTTCTCAGAGCATCTGAGAACATGGGAAAGACCCGGTGCCCAGCTGTGCTTCTGTGTCACAAACAGAAATAGTCCCTATTTGGAGACAAACCTGGGGCTCTCTGTGTGTTGCTGACAGACCCAAGCTAGACACACAGCAGAGGCCAGTGCTGCAGTGAGTGGGTCATCTTCTGAGGGGTACACGTGACCGCCTCAGCCCTGCTATTGCAAGTGTACCTTACAAGCCAATAAGATGAACATCTCCTGAGAGCTTGTTAGTTACAGAGACTGAGGCCCACTGCAGCCCTGCCAGGTCAGCACCTGCAGGTTCACAGGACCTGGAGACTTCCCCTGTGCACAGGAGAGCAGGAGCAGTGGCTCTACCTTCAAGGGATCTCATTCTGAATGAACCTCACCTTAGCTGGACAGCTGCTGAAGCAGTTTGGTGAAGGTGTCACCAGGGCACGACAATGTTTACAGTTTTTCAGGTGACCTAATACAGTGCAGGGATGACATCCCTATGACAGGTTTTATCCTGAGTTAGCCAAGAACTCTTGCTCTGGAGGGAAAAGCCAAACGTGTGTGTGTGAGAGAGAGAAAGCTATGAAAAGGAGACTGTGGGGAATGAGTGAAACCCAGACACCACAGGCTACTGAGTGGTTTACCAGAGTTTGTGAGTGTGTGCTTCCGTGTTTGTGTGTAGGTGTATGCGTGTGTGACTGCGTGTGTGGTGTTCAGAGGCTTCAACAGTTCCCAGGGAACTAAATCTGAGAATGACAGTAAACTGATAAGAAAGGACAGGAGTGGCAAAAATGAGGACAGGCAGTGGGCGGGTCCTGGGCACAGACTCCGCCTCCAGTCACATGACAAAAAATAAAGCCCAGTGTACAGGTAGAACACACATCAGATCCCACCATTCTGAACAGGCCTGCCTGAGAGCCTTACAGAACCTCAAACTGTTCTCAAAGTGGCAGCCACAGAGCAGACATCAGACACCATGGGATCCCCTTCAGTCTCTACTCACAGAGGACTTGTCCACTTGCAAGGGCTCCTGCTGGTTGGTGAGTAGGAGACAATTTCTTGGGGTAGACTAAGGATCTGGCACAGAGACTGGCTGCGGTCTGCTGAAGAGACCAGTGTTCTGAGAAAAGAGGGAAGGCTTCTGTTTGGACTTGTATGTATAATACAAAATAGCAGAGTGGGATGAGGAAGGAGGCTCAGTGAGAGGAAAATCTCATATCTGGAAGTGGTGAGAGGCAGGAAAATGACTAACCTCAGAAATGGACAAATGCACCTGGGAAAACTCATTCATTTACCCACAGGTATTTGCAGCCTGTTTCAGTCACTGGAGCTACAAGGTCTGGCAAGCCCTGCTCTCATGGGCTCGTGTTCTATGCAAGAGAGAAGGAGAGACAGGGAAAGATCTAGATGAGATATCAGGTACCCCCAAATGCCATGAAGAAACAGAGCAAAGGTAGGTCAGAAAGTGAAGACAGAGTCTTTTCTCAAAGAGGCAGCAAAGTGTTAAGATGTTGGTCAGCGAAGGTGTCTTTCAAAGACACTCTGAGTGTCAGCATGGGTCTGAGCACATGGGGCGAGCCAGATAAACACCTGGAGAAGAGGACTGGACACAGGAAATGTAACAGGTTGAGGGGTGCTGAAGGAATGGTAGCCATGGGGCTTGACTTGACCGTGGGAGACACACAGGCACATGTAGACTAAGGCTGAGAGATGAAGAGACCTGCTTGGGGTACAAGTCTCATGTTACCATCCTGACACGTAGATGCAAACATTGATCAATTTCTTTCTTCTTTTCCAGTCTTCCTGTTAACCATGTGGAGCCTGCCCACCACCACCCAGCTGTCCATTGTGTCGACCAGTGCTGCTGAGGGGGAGGATGTGCTTCTCCATCTCCGCAATAAGCCTTTCAATTTTATAGGCTTCAAGTGGTACAGGGGGAAAGGGGTAAACCTTTCTAATAAGATTGCATCTTATTCAATAACCCAGAGATATTTCAGTAAAGGATGGGCACACAGCAGCCGAGAGGAGATACACTACGATGGATCCCTGCTGTTGAGGAAGGTTACCAAAAGTGACACAGGATTCTATACCGCTGAGGTCTACATTCGAGGTTTTAGAAAAGAAATAGCATTCGGATGGCTTGAAGTATATGGTGAGTGATTGCTCTCTGACGTCTGGGGGTCAAGTGGTATGAATTCTACTCCCCACCCGGGACTGACAGCCCAGGACTCTTCCTCCACTTTCCTCTGTGTTTCGTCCCAGATTGTGTTTTGGTGATTAGTTTGCCTACACTCTGTGTTGATAGACACACAGTGTACACAAACTTCCTAGAATCTCAGTTCCGCTCCCAAGTGTCCAGCCCTGCAGACAGTCACTGCAGCCAGAAGAGCAGTCTGATGAGAGTCACTCAGCAGAAGGAGGTCAGTCTCCGTGCAGCCCCAGAACAATTTTCCATGACTCTGAGAATGACCCTGCAGGCGTCTGTCGAAGCCTCGTCTGGGAAACCCCCTGTGATTCTTACAGAGCTCCACATGAGAGTCCCTTTCCCGTACCCTATTCCAGGGGTCTTGAGGGACCTTGTGGAGCATGAGTCAGGTTGGGTTTTGCAAATTGGAAAGGCTAATTGGGCAATAGTTTGACAGGTGCCCAAAGTCACAAGGCTCCTGAGCTGGTCACCAGTTGGAGCTGAGGCCCAAAAGCCACGTCTTGGCAAAAATGGGGTTTAGTCTATCACCTGAGACTGTGTGTGGAGAGCCCAGTTGGACAATGTCCTTGGGTATTAGCCAACTGTCCAGGAGGACTTAGCAAAGTTCAGGTTCAGAAAAAATTCACATTCCTAGAAGGAAAGTGAGAAAAAATGCTTCTGGCAGCTCCTCACCAGGTGGGATCAGCCCAGGGGATCCTTTCTCACACTCGATCAACAACAGATGACTCTGATTTGGACAGGTCTTCTATTCCAGGATTTAGGCCAGAAACTGCCAATATATTATAGTTAACATATTGACAACCTGGCAGCCAGATATTCATCCTCCTCCAATGAGAATAAACTGAGAAACAGGGACATGCACTCACTAAATCAGAGTCACACAGACCATGAGCAGGTGATTAGAGCCACCTGAGGTCTGTCTGTAGCCATAGCTTCTTCATCTTCTCCCCAACCCTGGGGCCTTAGGAGGAGTCTGTGGATTTTTCAATCTTTGGCTCAGATCCTTTTTCCTTAGGTGTCCTCATCTCAGAGGAATACATTCTGTTCTTGGGAGTGAAAGGAAATGGAGAAATAATCTGTTTTTACTCTAGAACCAAATAACCTGCAGTAAAAATCAGAGTCAGCAGAGAACACCTGGGCCTCTAACACAGGGAGTTGATCAACACCTTCCTGCTCTGGACTTCAGATCACTTACCTATTTGTTGCTTGTTGTGGTAGTCACTTCCACCAGACACAGAGGAAAGGACTTGGCCTCTCACTCCCACTCTACCCCTGAAACCAGCTCAGGGACCAATAAGTAGCACTCAGTTGCTGTTGATGAATGAGGAAGAAATAAATGGTGAATGAATGAATGATCCAAAACCCACTTCAGAGCCTGGAACCTGGATGCAGAGTCCTGGAAATTCTGGACACAGGAGACAGGCTCTCTGTCCTTCCAGGGACTGAGACCCATATCTCAGATCCTGTTTTGCTTTCAAATGAAAAGCCCTTTCTGCAGTTGGTCTCAGGCCTTGGTTAGTAACAGTAATTTTCACAGATGGTAGAGTTTTAAGTCATATGCCAATTTCTACCTCATAGCCACCTAATGCGAATGGCTCACAAGGGCTGGAATTTCAGCAACTCCATGCTGCTGACTTGCCCTCAGTCACACATTTTGCATTTGTACATGTCCTCACCTGCCCTCAGCAGAGACAGAATGACCTTAATGACCAAGGGCAGAGTCCATTCTTCTGCTTCCATAGTCAGTTTCTTCTTATTCCCCTTTACTCTTATCTAAATCATTTCTCAGATTCTGCTCTATCATTTGCTGGCCCACTGGCTCATTTCAGTCACACTCACCTGGAAGAAACTGACATACCTTTCAGTTCAGGCGACTGAGTAGTCAACTTACCACCCACAGGCTCCTGGTCTCTTTTGTGTCATTTCTGCTCAAACTCCAGTCTCTGGTATGCCCTGGAAAATGGTGCCTCAGTGGGTGATGGAGGGCTGTGCAGCTGGAAGGAAAGGCTTCTGGCTGGGCAGGCAGTCAGCTGGTCAGTGAAGAAGCAGGAGAAGTGCAGGGGTATCTCTGACTCACAGTCTGTGTTTCTCCGAAACCAAACCCTGAGACCTAACTGCCACCTGAGAAAGTCTGTACTTTCCCCCAGACACAGAGCTGGAGCCCATACATTCTCTGAGCCCTCAGACCCCCATGCATTTGTCTTGTGATATGCAGACCTGCCTTGTTCTTTTAAGAACTCAACCTGGCTGTGAGGTGAGAGGTTTCAACTCTGGTTGAAGAAGGTTTTGGAGATATCAAAGGTACCACACAGGGTGATTTTCTTTTTCTTACCTGAAGAGCAAAGTTAACCATGCCAAACATCAGAAGCAACAACTTCAACCTTGAGAGTTTTGATTTTCGTTTTTTAAAATGGAAAGTGGGGTTAAGCATCTCTTCTCTATTTATTGACCTTTTATGTATCTTTTTGGAGAAATGTCATTTCATGTATTTTACTGTTTTAAATCAGACTATTTGCTTTAGTTGTTGAGATATAGGAGTTTTGTTTGTATATTTGGGGTATTAACATTATATCCTGTATATGATTTGCAAAATATTTTCTCCCATTTCACAGGTTACTGACCTTTCATTCTGTTGTGTTCTCTGATGAAGAGAAATTTTTCATTTCGACAAAATCCAAGTTGTCTCACTCTTTTGCCTGTGTTCTTAGTTACATATTTAAAAAATAATTTCCAAGTCTAATGCAATAATGCTTGTTTCTATATTATTTATGAAATGTTTAATAGTTTTAGGTCTAACCTTTAGAATTTGATCTGTCTTATATTTCGTGTACAGTATAGGACAACGATCCCATCACTTGTTTGGGTGTGGTATTGCTGTGCAACAGCATTTGTGGGATAGGCTGTCTTTTCTCCATTGAATATTCTAGGCCTTTTCATCGACACCATTTGATTATGTTGTTTGGTGAACAGAAGTTGTCATGACAGTGCCACACTATTTTGATTATTTTACCTCTGCAGTAAGCTCTGAAATTAGGAAATGCAGACTTGCAATTTCATTATTTTTTCAGATTGTTTTAACCATTTGAGATTTATTGAAATTTATAGTGAATTTTAGGATGGATTATTCGATTTCTGCAACAATGTCCTTAGGAGTGTGAAAGGGATTGAATCAAATATGTAAATAGTTGGTGGTCTTTCCATCCATGAAAATGGATGTCTTTCTATTGATTTGTGTCTATTTTACTTTCTTTCAGAAATATTTATTAGTTTTCAGTGTATATTTTTATTGCCTTATTAACTAAGTTATTGCTATGTATTCTAGTCTTTCCAATGCTATTGTAAAGGGAACTGCTTTCCTAATTCCATTATGAATTTTTTCATTGTTGTTACAAGAAAAGGAATTGATGTTGAGTGTTCATTGTTTTCCTGAAACTTCATCTCAGTTATTAGTTCTAAGAGTTTGTGTGTACATGGTGAAATCTTTAGAGTTTTCTACATATAAGATTATATATTTTTTTCCAAAATATAGTTTTTTAATTCTTTCCAACTTGGATACAACTTATGTCATCTTCTTCCATAAATATCCTGGTCAAATTTCCAGTACTATGTTGAATAAGTGGGAAAAGCAGCATCTTTTATTCTTTATGATCTTAGTGAACATTTTTGAGATTTTCTATGACATATTTTGTTAGCTGTGGGCATCAGGTATAGCTTTTATTATAGTAAATAGTTTTTGTCTGTTCGTACAGTTTCTATCTTTTGTTAAAACCATGACCACTTCCCTCTAGACATTTATTTCACTATGACATTAAATCAGCAGACCAGGAAACAAAAACTTGTGGAGGTTGAGAATTCTTTTAGATGAAAATCCTCCAAGTCTAACGTTGTGAAGACTGGCCTGGGCCATCTTTGCTGTCTAATAAATTGTTTAACAACATCATACACACATGATTTCCTGCTTACTGTAAAATTCCCTTGGTCCCAGAGACGAACAAAGATGGATAGCCTGCCTTCCCCGACATATAAAATTGTATATTAGGAGTGGGACCTGATATTTTTTGAAGTCCAGAAAAGGTCTAGGGAAAGATTAATACAAGCTCATGAGAAAAAAATTCTACCTAATGAGGTTAAAGGACACATGGGCTAAAACAGATTTTGTGTGTTGCTACTACCAGGATGTCTGAGGAAACAAGTATGGAATCACCCTGGGCTTATCTGGGGTCAGCAAGGAGGTGCAGCTCTCTCCTCATACATTGTCACCTGAACTGAGATGATTGTCCTTCTGCAAATGGCAGGACCAACTCTGATGACCTGTACACAGCTCACTGTGGGCTGTGAGTGGCTGAGATTTCTGAGGAAGTGGTGTGTATCCATGTCTCAAGCCCAGTCTCAATGGGTCACATTCTCTGTTTCTCCACAGAGCCTGTGAGATTGCACATCCTCCTAGCTGGCAACATCACATTCACACAGTTTAAGAATACCGCAGTCTTGACCTGCTATACAAATGCGATATCTACCCATTGATTGTTCAGTGGCATGAATCTATAGCTCATGGAGAGAATGAAGCTGTCCCAGGACCAGAGAAGCTTCATGATAGATCCTGTCCAAAAAGAAGATTCTGGGAGTTACCAGTGTGAACTATCCAACCCCATTAGTTCTGTTGAAAGTGAGACTCTTGAGCTGGATGTGAAATTTGAGCAACATTTCTTTCCTCATTTATGTTATTAAACTGTAAATAAAGCTTTTTCTCATTATCATAATATATTTGTTCTGAATGTGAATATTTCTTAAAGGATTTGCATTGTCAATAAATACTCAACTTTTATCCTGAAAATTTTTGTCTTTAATTATATTATACACCCATAACATTAAATTTACCACCACAAACCAATAGCCAGAAGACAATTGAGTAATGGTAAATACATTCTCATTCTTGTTAAGCAGAAATCTAGCCATTTTCATCAGTAAAACTAAAATTCTACACTTATTAAAATCAATACCCTATTTCCTCATCCCAAGATTACCCTGTAGTGACCAATCTTATTTGTTTCTGTAAATGTGAATACTTGAGATACTTCATATTATTTGAATATACCTATTCTGTCTTCTGTGACCTGTGGTTTATTTACAGGTTCTGTGGCCTTTTTCTTAAGGAGCAGGGGACTTTCAGGAAAAGTGAACAGGTCTGTGATCCTCCTGTGATCACCAGGCAAGGGTCTGAGTAAAGAGATTGTTCTCTCACTTGTTTATTGCCTGCTCATGAAATTTTTCTCTTAGCAGACATTCACCTAAAACTCCAGTGTCATTCTTTCCTGAGGCCCTCAGGTAAAATCTTATGTCTAAGTTATCTCAACCCCCACCCATGTTTCTGGAAAAGAGAGACCACAGTGGGGACAATATTAATAGGAAAGGATGAGATTTACAAGAGCTTCTGTCCAGCCAGGAAAGCTCTGGACAGTCCTCACTCTGCCCCTCAACTCAGGGACCTTGGACAGCTCCTTTGCCAATGCAGTTAGGGACACAGCAAAAGAGCAAGTGGGGCCAGCTGCTGCTGTCCACATAAACATGAGCAAGAAAGGAGCCACACTGGGTGATGGACACACGGTGAGATTGACTTCTCAGCTGCTCCCCTATGTCCTGAGTCCTTCTGCCTCCTCCAGGCCAGTCTCTACAGGAAAGTCATGCACAAATCACATCAACTCTCAGAAAAGCCACCGCCTGTTTCATTTCACCTCCCCATGACTTTCCTCTCATTTCTCACCTGCTTCCTCTCATTCCTCGTCCACATTTACTGCACTTCCACGACCCTTGGTCCATCAAGACTGGCCCTTGCCTTCCTGTATCTGCAGGTATGGACTCCACCTGGGATGCCCCCTCTCTCTTCTTCATAAAAATTCTTGTGTTTTTTTGCCACTAATCTCATTAACCACTTCACTGAAATATCATTCTAACCTCCACAGGGGGACACAGTGGGCCCCCACTGAGCTCCCACCTCCGACTCTTCTCCTTTGTGCTGTGACATGTCCAGGAGCACTTTCCTGTGCTCATGTCATGTGCCCTGTGGGTTCTTGAGTTCCCAAGAGACGGGCAGGATGAGACTCGTTGTTCTTGTAACTGGTCCCATTTCTACTACACAAGAACTGCCACAGGACAAAGGTTGTAAGTGTTCAGAGAATAAGTAAGAAAGGAAAATGTGATCATGGTATCTGTCTTGCCACATGGATGAATGGATGACTCTACTTCTGCTCCAACAAAATTATTCTGAACATGCTGAGGTCATGAAAAAGTAGGGATTCACAAACACTCCCTGTGGCACATAGGTGCACACTTCATACAGGGCAATGTGCAGGCTTCTTTCTTAAATGTACTGTTTTAACATGAAATCCACATAGTCTAAAATTCAGCATTTTAGACATTTTAAAATGTGGTGCCAGGGGAAGGAATTAATTCAGAGCTCTGTTCTAAGGGAGTGACCCAGAGTTGCTAAGTCCTGCACTTACCCAGGGACTTGGTGCTCGCTCATTGTCCCCAGAATCAGAGTTTCTGTTCTAGACACCAGGGTCTGGAAGGGAGAGGGACATCGGCTTGTCCTGTACCCCTGGCAAGGGAAGCGACCATGGCATGATGGCGGTACCGGCCTCACAAGCATGGGCTCTACTGAGGGAACATGAACTGGAGGGCCATCTGTTTAGCAGCCTTGTGCTCTGAAGGACAGAAAAGAATGGAGCAACATCTCTGGGCATGGTTTGGGGTTTTTGTCTTTTGGGGAACAAAATGGTTTTTTGTGTGTTTGTGAAAAAATAAGACTGGAGATAGCAATTCCACTGCTGGGAATATATCCTAAGAATCCTGACACACCAAATGCAAAGAACCTATGCACCCCTACATTCATAGCAGCACCATGTACAATAGCTAAGTGTTGGAGACAGCCTAAGTGCCTACTAGTAAATGAACGGATCCAAACATTGTAGTATATTTATACAATGGAGCACTACAATGCAGAAGAAAGAAGGAACTCCTTCCATTTTGGATAGCACGAATGGACCTGGAAAATATTATGCTAAGTGAAATAAGCCAGTTAGGGAACGACAAATACCATATGATTTCACCTATAAGAGGAATCTAATGAACAAAGTAAACTAATAAGCAAAATAGAACCACAGGCATGGAGACATGGAACAGAATGACAATGACCAGAGGGGAGGAGGGAGGGGGATAATTGTGGAAAGAAGGGGAAGGGACAAGTCAAAGATGATTGACCAAAGAAGGTGATTGCAGAGAGAAATGTAATGTCTCATGAGAAACTCCAGAAACACAGACTTCTGGGAGATTAGATCCTGGATCTAGTCAGCTATTCTGCAATTGTGTACACATTGCTGAGAACTGACGTGGTAATAGGATTCAGAACTTTGGGTGCCTGAGGATCTAGGAAAACCCCCAGTAACCTGACTTGGGGGATGGAGAAGCAGAGGACAGCCCTTAAGAGTTATTTTTCATTACTATGGCATCTTGGCTAGCTTCATAGTTATGTTAAAAAGCTGTGTCCCCCGCTCAAGGCAAGGGAGACTAGTGTGGCTTTCTGAATACACCCTGGCTTGTGACTGAGCCTGGGAGCTTACAGCACATGTGTTAAGTTGGGAAGTGGTTCCCTAGTTACAGCGCCAGTGTGAGAAGCAGGGGGCGGTTTGCTGCATCACAGGCCGATGCTTGACTGGCCTGGGAATGGCAGCTCAATTAATGGCAAGATATCAGAGACCTGGAAAACTGTAACCAATCATGGAAAGAGTCAGAAATGGGGTTACAAAGAAGGCACGGTGTGAGGATTTAAACTCAAGCAGCACAGCCATTAAGCTCTCTGTCATGCAGCTGGGAAGGAGAAAGTGAGTTGACCATGCAGTTTCAAAGGGAGCAGTGAGAAGGCAAAAGTAAGCAAGCAGCTATGTAGTTTAGAGTGAGGAAGGAGGCCATGCAGTCTGGACTAGTAAGAAACGAGAGGTTGCTGCTGTGGTCAAGCTAGCTCTAACTGACTTCAGAGCTGCAAAGGACTTCCTTACAAGATCCTGTCCTGTTGCACTTGGATTTTACCTGGACTTTTAAGTGTGTCTTTCCTGAGTTTCACCAGGATCCAGTGTGACACAGCACATGCTTTTTTTGGACTGTTACACGGAGGCTCATGGCAGTGTACCCCAGATCCTGAATAAAAGAACCGCTGTGAGAGGATGGCAAGTCTGATGTGGAGTGAAGGGCAAACTGTTTATGCAGCTGGCTTCGGGTAAGGAAATGGGGGACTTTGGGGGATGCTTTTGGCTTGTAGCCTGGTGGAGAGCATGAGAAGTGCTGGATCTCATGGGAGAACACAGCCCAGAGTGGGAGTTCTCCTAGAGGCTGGCATGTTGTAAATAAATAACTGTTCGTTCCAGCATTAATTATTGGGTCATACACCAAGGCATCATGTGAATGGCCCTAGTCTGCTTGGTAACAACCCCTTTTTTATAAATTACAGAAACCAATACAGATGCAAACTGGGGTTTGGCTGAAAGAGATTTACTTGTGGTTCCCTTGACAGTGAAAAAACATAGTTTTGAGGCATTACCAAGAGGCATTAATATTTTCTCAAAGTCACTAAGCTTTAGAAAGAGTCTTTCTGATAAAAGGCCTCTGACCTCTATTTTTTTAAACACTTTTTTTAGCAATTGCAATTGCAATTTGGTAATGGTGGATTCATTCTCTGCCCTTTTGAAATATACATGAGTCTCCTCAAAAGCTTCTCTCCAGTGTGAAGACCCAGAGAATATGTGTCTCAATAGTCCAGACCCATAACTTTGAATTTTGATGTGTTTGGTGTGCCTGTGTCCCAGTCTCTGGGGGACAGTTGAAGTTTACTTAGGAAGGGACCTTTACAACCAAGATGTTAAAGGACTTTATGTCAGGATTTTATGAGAACTTTAACTTTTCTTTTCTGTAAAGCCAACTAGCAAACACAGATGCCTGTGATCCTATCTCTTGTTCTCATAATCTCCCAGGGCTTTTGTTTCAGGGGTGTTGCATTCCATATCACTGTATTATTGCATGGTCTTTAAAAAGACTTTCTTTTCTTTCTTTATTTTAACATAATCTTTATCATATTTCCCCTTAGCCTCCCCTGCCTCCAGCAATCACCACACTGTTGTCCATACCCAAGAGTCCTTTTACCCTTTTGCTCAGTCCCTCCTGGCCCTAACTTCCCCACTGACCACTCAAGCTGTCATCTGTTCTCCATCTATGAGTCTGTCTCTGTTTCACTTGTTAGGTAGGTTTGTTCTTTAGATTCCCCATTTGAGCAAAATTATATGGTATCTGTATTCCTCCGACTAGCTTATGTCACTGAGCATGACGTTCTCAAGTCCATCATACTGTTGCAAAGGGTAAAATTTTCTTTTTTGTTTTGGCCAAGTAGTATTTTATTGTGTAAATGTCCTGTAGTTGTTTTATCCACTCACCTACTGATGGACACTTGTGCTGCTTGCATGTCTTGGCATTTGTAAATAACACTGCAATGAACATAGGAGTGCTTATGTTGTTTCAAATTAGTGTTTTGGGTTCCTTCAGATTTATTCCCAGAAGTTAGATTGCTGGGTCAAAAAGTAGAGCAATTTTTTAATTTTTTGAGGTATCTTTATACTGCTTTCCACATTGGCTGCACCAATCTGCATTCCCGCCAACAGTGCGAAAGAGTTCCCCTTTGTCCACATCCTCGCCAGCACCTGTTGTTTGTTGATTTATTGATGATAGATGTTCTGACAGGTGTGAGATGGTATCTACTGTGGTTTTAATTTTCATTTCTTTGATGATTAGTGATATTAAGCATCTTTTCATGTATCTATTGGCCATCTGTATGTCCTCTTTGGAGAAGTGTCTATTTAGATCCTTTGCCCATTTTTAATTGGGTTGTTTGTTTGTTTTTACAGCTTTGAGTTTTGTAAGTACTTTATAAATTTTGGATATTAGCCCCTTATCAGATGTATCAGCAAATATGTTTTCCCATTCTGTGGGTTGTCTTTTTATTTTATTGATGTTTTTCTTTGCTGTGCAAAACCTTTTTAGTTTGGTGTAGTCCTGTGTGTTTTTGTTTGTTTGTTTTGTTTTATTTCCCTTCTCTGGGGAGATATATCCAATAAAAAATTTCTATGAGCAACATCTGAAATTTTGTTGCCTATGTTTTCCTCTAGGATTTTTATTGTTTCAGGTCTAACATTTAGGTCTTTGATTCATTTTGAATTTGTTCTCATGTGTGGTGTTAGAAGGTGGTCTAGTTTCATTTTTTTGCATGTGTCTGTCCAATTTTCCCAATGCCATTTATTGAAGAGACTACCTTTAACCCATTGTATGTGCTTGCTCCCTCTGTCGAATATTAATTTATTATAAAGGTTCAGGTATAACTGTGGGCTTTCTATTTTGTTCCATTGATCTACATGTCTGGTTTTATGCCAGTACCATGCTGTTTTGATTACTATGGCCTTCTAGTATAGTTTGATATTAGGTAGCAGGATTCCTCCAACTTTGTTCTTCTTTTTCAGTTTTGCTGTTTCTATACAGGGCTTTTTGTGGCTCCATGTACATTTTTGAAATATTTGTTCTAGTTCTGTGAACTACATCATTGGCATCTTGATAGAAATTGCATTGAATCTATACATTGCTTTGGGTAGTATGGACATTTTAACGATGTTAATTCTTCCTATCCATGAATATGGTATGTGTTTCCACTTATTTGTATCTTCTTCAATTTCTTTCTTCAGCATCTTATAGTCTTCTGAGTACAGGTCATTTACATCTTTGGTTAGGTTTATTCTTAGATATTTCATTCTTTTTGAAGCAATTGAGAATGGGATTGTTTTCTTAATTTCCCTTTCTGTTAGTTTGTCATCAGTATATATAAATGCAACTGATTTCTGAGTATTAATTTTATGCTCAGAAATAAAATTTATGCTGAATTCATTTTATCAGATCTAGTAGTTTCTTGGTGGAATCTTTGTGATTCTCTATATACTGTATCATGTCATCTGCAAATAAAGAAAGTTTCATTTCTTCCTTTTCAATTTGTATGCTTTTTATCTCTTCTACTTGTCTGATTGCTGTGGCTAGAACTTCCAATACCATGTTGAATTAGCGAGGTGAAATAGGACATCCCTGTCTCGTTCCTGACCTTTAGGGGAATGCTTGTACTATGACTGTATTTCTGTCAATCTCTCCTCTTATGTACATCCCTTTATTTTAACATGTGTTTTATATATTTGGGTGCTCCTATCTTGGGTTCATAAATATTTACTAGAGTTATATCCTCTTGTTGGATTGTCCCCTTTATCATTATGTAGTGTAGTTCCTTGTCTCCTAGTATAGCCTTGGTTTTAAAGTCTATTTTGTCACATAAAGGTACTGCTGCCTCAGCTTTCTTTTTCCCATTTCACTAAATATATTTTTCCAACCCTTAACTTTTAGTCTGTGTGTAGCTTTCAATCTGAGATGGGCCTCTTGGAGGCAGTGTGTATACGGACTTGTTTTCTAATCCAATCAGCTACTCTCCATCTTTTGGTTGGAGCATTTAAACCATTTACATTTAAGGTGGTTGTTGATAGGTACATATGCAGTGCCATTATATTGTTAGATGACTTTCCTATCGGTTATTTTTTCTTTCTTTCCTCCTCCTCCTTCTTCTTGCCCTTTGACATTTGTTGCAGTATTGGTTTGGTGTTAACAAACTCCTCTAGCTTTTCCTCATCTGGGAAACTTCTTATTTCTCCTCCAATTTTAAATTACAGTCTTGCTGGGCAAGGTAGTCTTCATTGTAAGTCCTTGCTTTTCATTGCCTTGAATATTGTACACCACTCCTTTCTCGCCTGAAACATTTCTGATGAGCAATCAAATGGCAGTCTAACTGGAGTTCCCTTGTAGGTAACTATCTGCTTTTCTCTTTCAGCTTTTAGGATTCTCTCCTTTGTCATTTTAATTATGATGTGCTTCAGTGTAGGCCTCTTTGGGTCCAACTTGTTTGGGACTCTCTGAGCTTGCCAGACTTGTGCAACTTTTTCCTTCACCAGATTAGGGAATTTTTTGGTTATTATTTCTTCAAATAGTTTCTCAATTTCTTGCTTATTCTCTTTCTTTCTGGTATTCCCACGATGCAGATATTGTTATACCTCATGTTGTCTATTGTCTAGGATGTTTCTTAAGTTCTCCTTATTATCTTAATTTGTTTTCTTTTTGCTGCTCTGCCTGTTTTTTTACCTTGTATTAAAAAACAGTGATTCCATCCTCTGCTTCATGTAACTTACTGTGTATTCCTTCCTGTGCATTATTTATCTCAGATACTGCATTCTTTATTTCTGATAGACCCTTTTATATGTTTTTTTTCTTCCCTTTGAAAAATATATTTTATTACTTGTCCCAATTTTCCCCCTTTGCCCCGCTCTGCTGGGTACCCTGATTTCTTCCACCGATCTCCCCCTTAGGTACATCCATGGGTCATGCAATGTAAGTTCTTTGGCTTCTCCATTTCCTATACCATTCTTAACATCCCCCTGTGTATTTTGCACCTATCAGTCTGTACTCCTTTTTCTTTCTTTTTAATAATAATTATTTTTTATTATTGTTCAGGTACATTTATCTCCATTTTCCTGCCACCACTTTTGCTCACCCCAGCCCACTCCCACCCTCAATTCTATGCCCCTTTGGCTTTGTCCATGGGTCCTTTATGCATGTTCCTTCATGACCCTTCCCCTTCTTTTCCCCTTTATCCCCCTCCCCACTCCCTTCTGGTTAGTGCCAGTTTGTTCTTATTTCAATGTCTCTGGTCATATTGTGCTTGCTTGTTTTTTTTTAATGGTTTCTGTGTCTTTTTTCTTGTTGTTGAGTATCCTTATAATCATTAGTGTCAACTCTCTGAGAAATTGCTTAATTGTATTTCATCTAGTCCTTCTGGAAAATTCTCCTGTTCTTTAATTTGAAGTGTATTTTTTTGTCTTCCCATTTTGGTTTGGCTGCTTCTTTGAATTTTTTGACTTAGATGTTAAACTGTTCAGCTGTCAATGATTGATTGTTAATCTAATCAATCTGTAATTCTTAGTCAGGTTTGCACACCACAGGGTGGACACAGTAATTCCTGCTGGTGGGGCTACTGCTTCCCTCAGGCTAATGCCAGTCAGAGAGGAGTGGTCTGCCTCAGGGACATGGCTCCTGCAGTCTGGGGAATGACTCAGCACAGGGATCCTGGTGGCTGTTCCCTCAGTTCTCTCCCTAGAGCCACAATCCCCAGATTCTTCTCAAGAATCTCCAGTCCACTCTGCCCTCCCTTTGCTGATACCCAGGGTAAGTGGCTACCCCAAAAAAGTTTAAAGCCTCTTTAAAAGGATTTTTGCATCTCTGGCTGTCTCTCCCTGACTGACAGAACCCCAGCTGCTTTTCACAGCCAGATGTTGTCTGGGTTCCTCTCTGGCTGTGGTTCTGTAGGCTGGAGAGCCCAGCTTGGTTGGGCTCTCACAGAGAACTTCTCACGGAGAACCCTCCTGCCACTGAAATGTCCCTCCAGCACTTTGGCTGCCACCTTTGGGAGCCTAGCCAGCCTTCTCATGTCTGCTCCACACTCTGTACCAGTTACATTGTGCTAAAGTGTTTTTTTCTGTCTGTTGGTAGTTGTAAAGCCAACAGCGTTCAGTTGGTTTTTCAAGATGATTTCTGTTTATTTCAAATTTGATGCATGTTTTATTTTGGCATCCCATCCCTGTAATTACTGGCCCTGTCATCTTACTCATGGTGTCCTTACCATATTTTCAAATGTTCCCATTTCTTTCTGTGCCTGGCTACAATCCCTTGAAGAAACATTTCCAATGTCCCTGCCTTTCTTCTGACTTGGTGTCAATAGCAGGAGTTGACATGACTGACGAGATCCTTTTGGGATTCCAGGTTTCCTCAACATGGCTTTTGTCTCAAAATTTGATATTATGTGCAGATGTTAGATGGGCATTCCTTTCTATGTCTTATCAATGTTTTTGTTGCTAGCAAGAATGAGTTTTCAAAGAAGCAGTTACTCTGGTTCCCTCTCTGTGATTTCTTTGTACTCAACCCTCACAGGGAGATCACACACCTCAGCCCCTGCACTTGGTGACTCTCTGATGTGAGGTTTGGACAGGGGTTCCAAGGCTACTGATCCAGGCACTATATGAGGAGGTTAAGCAAGCCAGACTCTTTCTTTGCTCTTTACATTTTTTTCCTCTGATTTCACTATCTGATCTTGCCATGGGTGATCCTATTCTTTAAAACATTGTCATTTTTCTTTCCAACTGAAGCTCAGCTGGAAATTTTTGTCCAGTGAAAATAAGAACTTTATTTAATAGAAAACATCTGATTTAAGAATGTTTTATACTGGTTCATTGGACTTCTCACTAATTTGTCAGGAATATTTGTAAGTCTTGCACAAGAGCTGCAGTCAGTTTTGTGGTTTTTTTTCCATTAAAAAATTCAAAGCATTCTTTTTGTTAAATGAAATAACTGAATCCTTGGATGACATAGTAGTATGTCTGCTGGCTGTGGTCCCAGGAATGACACTAGACCTGAAGAACCACATTCTCACAAAGTCACAGATCTGACGTGAGCAAACCCTATACCCTCAGGAAGTGCTCAAGGCCAGAAAACTGTGAAGCAATTCCAGGCCTCATTTTCATTCCAGTGTCACTACCCTGGAACCAGATTTCCTGGAAGAATGTCTGACAACACCAAGTTCCAAAGTGGTGGGAGGCAATGAGGTCATCCTCTATGGCTGGGACTATGCAGGGCTACGACTGTGGAGACAACTCTTACCTCAATTAGCTACAGAGGGCAAAAACTGGGTAGTTTAAAAATTTTTTAGTATGTGAAGTAAGTCCTTTTGAAGTGTTTTGAATACTGTGGTAGGAATGATCATTGCTCTCTACTTATAGGCTGTTTTATCCATGAAAACTGTGACTGTTAAATTCTTTGGTTGCAATACTTTACAGGTGCAATGAAGTTATAATTGGTGATGTGGAAAGACTACTCTGGATTTTCTGGCTGACACCTTCATTTAATCTCGAGTGTTTTGTATAAAAGAAAGAGATAGAGGGAGATTAAGCAACAGAAAAAAAGAGCAGGTGTGACCATGGGAGCAGGAGAGAGAAAGGACAGGTGATGGGGAGATGAGCCAAGGATGAGAAGAGCCTCCAAAAGCTGGAAAAGGCAAAAAGATTTCCCCAGAGGGTCTGAGGAGGGAGCCGGTTCTTGCAGACACACATGATGATTCCAGCACAGTAACTTCCATTTCAGTCTTCTGACATCCAGGACAGTCAGAAAGTGTGTAAATAGAGTGAATGCCTTATCCATTTAGATGCATTAGGATACAGCTAGGTGACCACCTGCTTTCTCTTTCGTCCCTTGTCTAAAATTATTTTCACAACCATTACAGAATGGCACATCAGAGCAATGAAATTATTTCAGATCTCCTCACTAGCATTAGTGAGGAGATCTGAGAATATTACATGTGTGTTCAATGACCAATGACTTGCTAGAGATCTGAACTAACACTAAACACCAATATTTTTTTCCAATTCCACATATATTTTTACCTCACATGTAAGGGAGGAGATTCACAAATCTTTCATAGAACCTTGGAGAAGTGTGGGCTGTAGGACTCTTCAGAGGAAAATGGAGTGAACTCCCAGCTCTTGGCATGCATGCCTAGCACCTTCCCTGCCCTGTGATCACCCAGAGTCCTTCACGGTGAACCAAACACACAGGAGACATTCTGGGCTCTTGCTGTCATATTCCTAAATTTTATGGGCCTGTTTCAAAAACAATCCATGAAGAGAAAACATGGTATAGAAAAACAGACCCTCTCCTTTGTATTCTCTTGGACTTCCTTGGCTCTGGTTGGCTTCTGAACATAAAGCAAAATGCTAACAAGACCTGCAGGCTGGAGGACCTTTAGACATGAGAGGGCCACTGAGAAAGGACAAGAAGAGGTCAGGTCCTGGGATGAACAGGAGGAAAACTGCAATAACTTCAGAAGCATGTAGGGTAGTGCGGGTAAGTGTTGTTATCTTGATTCAGGATGAAGAGAATGTAGAGGGAGTAGGGAAGGGTTGCAGGTGTTCATGAAGGGGCTGAGACCTCAAAATTGGGGACAAGGTGAGGGACCCAACTATGGATTAGAGAGTCACTAGAACTGGTGGAGGGGGTTGAGGAAAATATAAAACTATTCCCCTAGACCTGGGTATTACAGAAAATCCAGGTGGCCCTTCATAAGAATGAATAGGATACTAAAAGACGTATTGTTTGCCACTGATACTGGGACCAAACACTTGATTTGGGAAATACGTGAGGGAGCATGTGCATTTCTATACATAAGAAAAGTCCACAAGAAAGTGTCAAAAAACACAAACCCAGAGTGAAGGTGTGAGCAGGCGTTTATGGGGAAGGAAAGGAAGAGAGAATGTGATGTTAAACAGAAGTATCCAGAGAAACATCCTAGAACTCATCCACAGGAACACAGTAGCTCACAGTTTAGGGCTTAATGGCCCAAGGGGAAGGAAGGATGGGCTACTGGCAGAGGGGGGAGAGGGAGACCAGAGGTAAGAGGATGACTAGCAAACACTGAGGGCAGAGGATCTAGGGAGCCAGGGGAGATGGAAAGGTGTGGGGATCACTCAGGCAAGTCCATGGCTGGAGAGCAGTGGGGAGGCAACTACAAAATGAGAGGAAAGTGGAAGGGGAGGATGAGGGGTGTTGCAGAAACAAATACCAAGATAGTGACACACCTTCAGCCCCATAAATAATTGTGACCAGCTGGTGGGAAAGCACTCAGACTAGAGCCCAGGGATTGTAGGTTCCAAGGTGAAGGTCAATATTTGCATTGTCCAGCTTTGGCCAGGGTGAGACTGTTACTGATCTTAGGTGCCTGTGAGACCAGCAGTTTAAACTTTTCCAAGTAGTGACTTAAAAATGCAAAATATTGTGGCTCCAGTACCCCAAGTCCTTTGATCTACAGCACAGGTGGCAAACACAAGGCCCAAGGGCCAAATCTGGCCCTCCACCTTGTTTTATCTGGCTTGGCATGTTGTTTCTACCTGGCAGCAGCACCCAGCTCCTTAACCCCTAGTGAAGGAGAAGTTACATTTATACAGTCCTAAATTTACCTCCGGCCCTTTGAAGGCAGCCAGGAGGCTGATGTGGCCCCCGATGAAAATGAGTTTGACACCCCTGATCTACAGGATGCAATCAGAAGTAAGTGTCCATAAAAGGGTCACTGAGTAGAGGCTGAGGAGCATCCCAGTGGTGGGTGTCAGGGTGGCTGATGAGAGGTACAACAAGCAGGGTATCCTTGAAGCCTGCTGAGCACAAAAAAGTGAGAAAGGGGGTGAGTGAAGAATGGGGACCCAGAACCCTAGTTGTCTACAACAAATGAATATATGGTCCTGTCTAAACTTTACAGCTATTTGCACTGTTTTATTTCTTCTTAACTAAAACACCTCTGTACTATAACGTGCTCCTCCCTTGTCCTCTAAGCATACCTGCTATTGCATTGTTTTCCCAGAGGACTAGCTGGATGCCAAAACCAACTAGGATTGAAAAGTTTTGTGTTCTGAACGTGCACCTATCAGTCCACTCTTCCACAGTTTCACTATCAGGAGGCTATACTATTGTGCATTCATGAGGAGGTGCACCTGAGGAGGTGCTGGCAGTACCTTAAGAACAGGTCATTTCAGGGTACCTGGGTGCCAGGGACCCTTCAGGTGATGTCTGCAAGTCTCTGGGAGGTTTCTCTGTGCCCTCCGCACTCCATCACTGCATCCTGTAGGCTCTCATTTACTCTGATCTCTTTTCATTCTCCCTTCAGTTCAAATATTACTCCTTACACCACCCAAAGGGTAAGGTCAGTGACACTGGAGGTTCTCCTAAGAGGAGAGTGGTTGGCAAAGCAACTCAGAACTCTTAACTTTATAATTTTGGGATTTGGACCTGCCCACCCTTCACCCCAATTCTTACTCCTTGTCTTATCCTCATCCATCCTCAAGTGCCTGTGCAGGCAAACTGTTCTCCACCAGACAAATATTCTCTCTCACATCTTGGAATCTGGTGTGCTCTCTCTGGCCAGCCCAGTGTTCTCCTGGGTTCAGGACAACACACCACACAGGCCTCACAAAGAAACAGGACATAGCCTGCGATTGGTTGCAGTAAATTCATTAATTTTTATGTTCTCATTTCTTTCTCCATCTACTGCATCAGCTGTTATGTAAGCAGATCAGTGCAGAGGTAATTTTTACATTACAGCTATTTCCAATGTATGATGATATTTCCATTAAACACTATAGACAAAGGAATTGTAATATATCAGTTATACATATTTAATTTTCTTAAACCAAATGTGCACAAATTGGGTTATGAAGCTCTTTTATCTTAAAAAATATCTGATATTTTGCCCTGGCTGGTGTAACTCAGTGGATTGAGTGCAGGCCTGTGAAGCAAAGGATCGCAGTTCGATTCCCAGTCAAGGCACATGCCTGGGTTGTGGGCCAGGTCCCAGTAGGGGACACATGAAAAGCAACCACACATTGATGTTTCTCTCCCACTCTTTCTCCTTCCCATTTCCTCTCCCTAAAAATAAATAAATAAAATATATTTAAAAATATGTGATATTTTTACAGTATTAACAATAAAGCATTTTTCCATGGCAGCAGCCGTTATTGTCATTAGAAACATAAGAACACCTTCAATCATATTGGTACACATTCAGTTTATGTATGTCATCACTCATCATTTAAATGTTGTTAGCAAAATTAGCATCATCTTACCCATGAGAAATGTTGCTAAGATATGCACTAAAAATAGCATGGTGGTGGCTTTTATAAATGACATTATCAGATTCTGAATAAAACATCATGAATATCTATTTGTCTCAGACTCAGCCATCTTCAGAAATGGTAACAATTTGCTCAGCCTGTGTGTTAATTTATGAAGGTAATTGAATAGCAATGTAGAGAGATTAGTGCTAGAAAAAAGCCTAGTTCCTCTTAAAACTGTATGTTTTCTCTGAAAAAACTTGCACTGCATGACTTGCAAAGACCTGAGAGAACTGGAAGATTTTTGTAGTTTTGTGGAAACAAGTACAAGGGGAGTGGCTAATCAGGACAGTTGTTGAGTTTTGAGTTGTTGAGAGAGAGAGTGAGAGAAAGAGAGAGAAAAGAGGGAAGGAGGGAGAAAAAAACACCTGGTGAATGTGGAGCAGTGGGGCTGGTTTCTAGTCACCTGGGACCTGGCACAGGCACGACTCAGAGCAGGGAAAAAAATAGTAGAATTATGTGTGAGGGATAGAAAAAAGAAAGTTGGATTTCAATAAAGCTGAAAGCATAATAGCATTGGATTTATTTATCTTTAAAGTAAATACATGTAAATTTTATAAAATTGCCTCAATACAGATTTTTAAAAGGTAAAAGGAAGTCAACTGGTGTAACCTCTAATACCTTTAAACAAACAGGGTGGTTGGGTTCTTTTTATCCTTTTCAACCAGCAGGGACATTTGAAACAGTTCAAAAAGTTTAAGACTGATACAAACAAAGGATTCTTTATATCTGCAATACAACAAGACAGGTTGGTTGCTTTGTTAATCTGGATATGATAGAGAAAACACAGCAACATTTCTGTGGCATTTCTGCCCAAAATATGTAAATATCAATTGGGGAGGAAATAATAGCGAACATGAAACAAAGCATCTTCAACAGAATTTCAGCTGGAAGCTTTTTCAAAATGTCAGTGTCATAAAACAGAAGCAGACTGAAATCAAGAGACCTGGCACCTAAATGCAGCACTCCCCTATACTGGGTCCTGAGACAGTGCGGGAAGTGGGAAAAAAGATAATTTCTTCTTTTTCCTGTTCTTCTTGTTCTTTTTCTTCTTGTTGTACTTCTTGTTCTTCTTCTGGCCCTTCTAGTTTTTTTCCTTCTTCTTCTCCTCTTCCTTCTCCTTTCCACCCCGCTGTCTCTCCCTTTCTGTCCGATGTGTGATTTCTTTCATTTTATTTTTTGTTTATAAAAATATTATTTGGGTGATTGACACAATTGGAGGAGGGTCTTCAGTTTAAATTTTTATGTTATTTCAACGATGATTTTCTTTTTAATTGATAGAGGAGAGTTTTGTAAGAGAATGACCAGTTTTTACAAAATGCTCACAAGAAAATTTAACCTGTAAACACTATATTGTTTCACATGATTACTTTAATCCAGGAGACACTGATCAGGTTATTTTCCCCCTGACATTGGAAAGTAACACAGACATTTCTCTTTTCATCCAAAACACTTATGGAATATAGTTGTTGAAACCTTTATTTAATAAGAAATTATAAAAACATTTTCCTACCTGTTCTCCAACATGAAGACATTTTGGTGTTTCCACGGAGTATGTGTCAGCTGTGGAATTTTATGTATGACCTTAACCATACAAAGAAGCTTCCTTCTATTCCTACAATCCCTGTCTTTTGTTAAAACTGTAACTACTTTTATCTAAAGATCGATTTTACCATGATATTCAATGGCAGTCCAAAAAATAAAATCCAGTTCAGATGGAGAGATCTTTCATATGAAAATTCTCTAAGTACAATGTCATAAGTCTGGTTTAGGCAATCTTTATTAGCTAATGAATTACTTAACAAGAGGTATATTCCCTCCATAAGACAGGGTAGAGGTGGAAAACCTGTCTCCCTCAACTTACACAGACGTTTAAATGAGGAGTAGAGCCTAAATTTTCTTAAAGTCAAAAAATTTTCAGGAAAAGATCAATAAAAGCTTATGGGAAAGTTTTTATTTTGATGACGAGGTCATAGAACACATAGACTGGGAGAAGTTTCCTTTGTAGTTTCAACAAAGATGTTTGTGGGAACAGGTCAGGGGTCACCCTGGGGTGATTTGGGGTGAGAGAGAAAGTGGAGCCCACTTCTTACACACTGTCACCTGGACAAAGAGAACCATCCTTATTCAGGGGTCAGGACCATCCTCTGGTGACCTTTACAGAGCTCACTGTCTACTGTGAGTGGCTGAGATGTCTGAGAAGGCAGTGTGGTCTTAGGTTTATAGCCCACTCTCAAACAGTCACATCCTCTGCTTTCCCACAGAGCCCATAAAAGTGCTCACTGTCCTACCAGAAACACCACAGTCACCTTTTACACAAGTGGGATCTGTACCCAGTGATTTCTTAATGGCACAAGTCTTCAGCCATGTTCAAAGGTGTAGCTGTCCCAGAACTACAGGGTCCTCCCCATGGACCACATTAGGAGGGAGGATGCTGGTGTGAAGTCACCAGCCCCATCAGTTACCATAAAAGTGATCCCCTCGGGCCCGATATGAGTGAAAAGTGATCCCCTCAGGTAAAATATTAGTTACGCTCCCCTCTATGAATAAACCGAATAATTTTTTGCACTTGGTAAACAGATTTGTTTAGGTGGAAAGTCCTTAGAAGACTTGCATTGAGCCAATAAACACTCAAAAATGTGAGCTAACAATGTCATTATTGTTCATTTAAGGTCACATTCCACACCAGATTCCACCTCTGGTTGGTCTCAGTTGCACCATCTTCATGGTGCAGGTGACATTTCATCCCTCTGGGGATGAGCCATAGCTTTGTGATGACCACAGGGTATACGTGATGAGCCTGCAGGAATCCAAGCTCTGTCCCTTCTCCAGAGCATTGTTGTGGACAATGGGACTAGACAAGAGGACCCCCATGTGGGTAGTCAACTCATCTTTTTCTCATTATTTCACTTCTGCCAGTGTATTCTTAATCCTTCTTGAGTATTCTTATCCTCATGGCAATGGGCTTATTTGCATAAGTTTGGTATGATCCTGTTTATGGGTTAATAGTATATAAATTGAAACACTGGGAGTACAACCAAGCCTTTGGCTTTATGTTCTAATTAGACTGATGTTCACATAGAACTAGAAATGACCTCACTCATTGTGGACCTGAGTTTGGCCTGATGAATATTGTGGTATCTGTTGAAGAAAAGGGCATCACCCAGTGCCACAGAGTTTGCAGGTGAAGGGTGAGAATGATGCTTTTGAATCTAAAGACACTGTTAAAACTTTTATCTTAGGTGTCACAGAAATTTCTGCATTAGAGCAAACGATGTGGTGAATGTCAGTTCCTCTGAGTTATGTAATTATTCAGGCCAAATCAAGGCCATGACACCAGCCATGTTGTAGAATGAAGACACTCTTCTTCCTTGGAGATGACATGTGATCTTAGAAAAGATGGCTAAAGAGAAATGTAACATTTCCCTGGAAAATTCTAGAAGCATAGCCTTCTGTAAGATCAGATCCTGGCCCTGTTCGGGGACTCTCCGTTATTATGTACTTGTTTATAAATTTCTGAGAACTGATGGAGGTGCAAACTGGGTCTTGGCTGAAAGATACTCAGTTGTATTTCCCTTTACCATGCAGAAACCAGTTTTGTTATGACCTGGAGACCTTAATCAGACAGGTTTTTCCTCACTGAGTCCTCTGACCTCAACTTTTCAGAGAATTTTTGAAGTATATACATATAATTGCAATTTGTAATTGAAGATGCTTTCTCTGCCCTTTTAAAGTATACGTAAGTCTTCTTTAAAACTTCTCATCAGTGTTATAATTCACAGAAAACCTGTCTCAAATGCCTGAAACCATTTCCTTGAAATTCAACCTCCTGGTGTAGGGTGGCCCAGTGTCTGAGGAAGGGAAGGCATGACTTGGGTGGAGACCTTTACAACCAACCTGTGAAAGGACCTCCTTTTGGGATTTCAT
Organism: Sturnira hondurensis; assembly: GCF_014824575.4. Taxonomy (NCBI): domain Eukaryota; kingdom Metazoa; phylum Chordata; class Mammalia; order Chiroptera; family Phyllostomidae; genus Sturnira; species Sturnira hondurensis. Next base: position 47,385 of record NW_028081953.1, read on the forward strand.
GAGAAGTTTTACTTTTCTCTTCTGCACAGTTAGCAAACACAGCTACCTGTGATCCTTCCCCTGTTTTGACAATCTCAGCAGGCTTTGGTCCCAGGGGTGTCGAGATCTGTCTCACTGCTCTGTTGCATATCCTTGAATAAATCCTCTCTTGCCTCTTTAAATTTGTCTAATTTATGTGTTACTTTTACATCACCTACATCACCTTCCTGTAATTATTGATCCTATCATGTTGCTCACAGTATCAATCCTTATATTTAACTTGTAATCTTTTTTCCTCCTCTAGCTACCATCCTACAGATAAATGTCCCAATTATTCTCACTCTTTTCTGACTTGGCTTCCACAGCAAAAGATTCTTCTTTTTGCTGCACAGATTCTTCTAGGACCACATTTGCCTCAAAGAGGCCTTTGTCCCAGAATCTGAGCAGATGTGTCGACATGAACAAGCACCCGTCTACAGTGGTCTAACCACCAGCTGTGTTCTTATTCCACATCCATTTTTATGCACAGTTAAGGAGCAAGATCTCAGAAATATTTTTAAAATATTCATTCAACTCTAGTAAACATGCAAGATCCTTTCATGTCAGCCACCAGCAGATCTGTCCCGAGTGACCCTATTTCGGGTCCTCTGGGACCTGCAGCTCAGGCCCTTCATCAGTGTCCTCAGCCTTTGTTTGTTGTTTTCACAGACTCCATGGGCCCGTCCTTAGCAAGTCCAAGCACAGAACCTGGGAAGTGGGAACTAAATCTCTCCTCTAGTTCTGTTTTCTTCTCTGCTCCTTGTGGCCTCTAAGGTATTTGACTGAAATCTTTGGTAACCTGGCCCAAGGTGGATTGTGGGTAAGCAGAGGTGGGCATAGAGCAAGAGGTTGAAGGAATGGGGTGTGCTTAGCGTCAGAATGAGAAACCGTGAAGCCCAGGTATTTGAGGGCGTTAAGGGCTATAGGGTTTCAGGGTGATTTAGGAGTGTAAGTCGGCAGGGCTTTCGGGGGTCAAAATAAATGGAGGAATATGAGCGAGGGGCCAGCCTACCTGCTGGGGTGGTGCTGGGAAATGGAGTTGTCATTGTCTCAGACTTGGAGAGATGTTGGGTAGTTTAGGATTATTGTATGTTCATCATGAAGGTAAGGACAAAAATGGGGTGTGGTTTGAGGCTTCAAGAGATAAGATTTAATAAATGTATCCTCATTGTCACCTGTCTTAAAGTTGCCAGTGATGCAGGTGGTGAAAAAATCGCAAAGAGAAGAAAATGCAGAGAATAAAGTTTTCATCTACCCTCCAAGAGAGGAGCCAGGGCTTGGCGTGGAGAGATACACCAGCAGCAAAATGCAGGGGCTTTGAGCTTTTGTTAGGTAATTAGGGCGATTGTAGTGCAGGATGTTTCAGCTGGTCTTACTCAGGCTACAGCTTGTTCTGGTGTTATCTCTATGGCTGCAGGGTCCAGGCATTGCAGTCTGGCACATCTGGTTTTGTAAGTTCTCAGGACCTCCGTGCCTTCAGGATGTTTCCAGGAATTTTCTAGTCCTGAGAACTGAGCCTCATTAAACAAGAGTCAGTCAAGCCAGCTCTGGCAAAGAGAGCCTGAAAAGGGGACCATTGTTCTACTCCCTCTGGCTCTTGAGATGGATTTATTCTTAATGACCTGGCACCATGCTGGTTCCTGGGAGTAGAGACAAAAGTGTCTTCTTCTGGAAATGCTTCCTGAAGGTTATCAGTGTAGAATTACCCCCGTCTGTGGATCTAGGTATGCATTGTCAAGAGGGAGAAGGTGAAATCAGATATCGCAAAAGGCAAAACCTGTGGCCAGAGGCCATTTAGTGGAGGGAATCTCCCAGAGCCTGGATGCTCCACCGAATGAAGGATATGAGATATTTGAGGAGATGCGGCCCAAAAATGAAAATAAAAATGGCTGCTATAGGTCCTAGCGTACACCTTTCCTGGCATAAGCCAGGAAAAGCTGGGACTAGATATTGACCTTAAAATCCCCAACAGAGAGAGGCAAACTAGTAGGTAAAGTCTGTATGGCTGAAACTGCATCAGTACTTCTCAATAATTCCAACACAAATGATGAAAGAAGAAAAATGAAAAATTAGCTTGAAAAAGAACTAGAAAAATTAGGATTTAATTCAATTTGTGGGTGACACGTGGACATTGTGATTGCCACTGAAGCTTGATTTCTTTTTTTTNCATGTCCCAAGCTGTCTGAGACATAAAAGCCTCATAGATGTAAGAGATCCCTGAATGGGCACAGACATGGATGCCCTCAAGCACATGCTTTGGTGAAACTGCTGATCACCACAGCTTATCCTGTCACTGATGTCATTGTCCTCACTGAGGTCATTGCCTGAGAGCATGAAAAGGAGCAGGAACCCACTTCCATTGTTTTGAGCACACAGGTCTTACTAAGGCATTTAGGAAACTTGTCATTTTGTTCATCTTATGCAAGAAAGCCTCTAGTTCTCACCATGAAGGATTACATGAACTGTAGATTGGTAGGTTTTTTATAACTTGAATTTGGCATGAAATGAACTTTGAGAAAGAACATGTTCATTTACTGTACTAGGAAGGGCTGGGTTTATTGACATGCCATCTGTGTATTCACTCAGAACGGCCTGTGGTAGGTCTAATACTCTGATTTCACCATTTGGAAGTTGTTCATGACATTTGAACAAAGTGCTCTCTGTATTTGACATTCACTTCACCTAGTTCTTTCCCTAGTAGTGACCTATCAAAAGGTGCCATTTGTAATGTGACCACTAGAGGACAGCACCATCACAAGGTCACCTGGAGGGATTGTAGGGGTTGTAGAAGTGCTACTGGCTTTGTCTACTCTATTTGCTTCATTAGAAGCATCTAGTGAGCAGGACCTCCCTTCTCAAACCTTCATAGCTCGTGAAAGGAAGTTTCTTCATCCATTATGTACTTCAGAGGGTCAAATGTAAAAATAATGTAGCTCGTTAGCTAAAATGTAAATCACATTAAACAAGTACATTAACATCTACACTAAATATTAGTCGTTGGAAGAATACTGGAGTGGCAGGATGAGAAGAAAGTGTGTGTGTGTGTGTGTGGTGGGGGAGAAAACAGCTCAGTCCTCATCTTTCAAGAAAGAAGACCTTGGGTTACACAATGTCTAAAAGGGGAGGACAAGTAAGTAGCATCAAAGGATGTTATTAGAAACGAGTTTTGTTCCATTTGGGAAAGGTGCTGTTGTTTGGGACAGATGTCCTCAGTGTGGCCCAGACAAAGCAGACAGAACTTCCTATGATCACTCAGGGAAAAAACGCCCAAGGGCCCTGAGCTTATGTGGCAACTTAAAGACATGTCACAAATACAAGGAAGAACATTAACAGGAGCTAGCTAGGAACTAAGTTTGTTCCCAGTGCATATATCACACAAACAATAATGATTTCCTCTTCCATCCACAGTGGGAGTTAAAACCTTCATGGGATTGCAGGTGATCACATTAAGACAATATTCCATCTCTGGGCCTTCCACACTGAGTAAGATTTATCTGAGGATTTCAAACTTCTTGGCTCTCTATTTGAATGACATGTCCTCTGAGTTTGTTTTATTTTGCTTTTGATATCAGGAGCATAGAATTACTGAATAAAAAAACACAATCCTTGGTTTATGAACCAGTATTATCACGAGGTCATACGTGCTCATACTTTTTATGGTCTCAGGTCCAATATTTAAGTATTTGATTCATGTTGAATTTACTCTTTTGTGTGGTGTAAGGAGGTGGTCTAGATACATCTTTCTACATGTATCTGTCCAATTTTCCCAACACCACTTATTGAATAAAATACTTTTAGCTCATTGTGCTTGTTTTCTATGTTGAATATTAATTGACTCTAAAGTTGTGTGTTTATTTCTAGGCTCTCTATTCTGTCCCAATGATCTGTGTGTCTGTTTTTATGCTGGTACCATGCTGTTTGGATTACTATGGCCTTTGAGTATAACTTGATCTTAAGTAGTGTGATTCCTCAAACTTCGTTATTTCTGAGGATTGTAGTTGCTATGCAGGGACTTTTGTGGTTCCATATGAATTTTTGAAATTTTTGTTCTAGTTCTGTGAAATGGGTCATTACAATCTTGATGGAAATTGCATTGCATCTATATATTGCTTTGGGTAGTATGGACATTTTAATGATGTTAATTCTTCTTATCCATGCACATGGTATGTGCTTCCACTTATTTGTTTCTTTTTCAGTTTATTTCTTCATCATTTTACAGTTTTCTGAGTATAGGTCATTTACATCCTTGGTTCGTTTTATTGTTAGGTATTTTATTCTTCCTGAAGTGATTGTGAATGGAATTGTTTTCTTAATTTCCCTTTCTGTTAGTTGATTGTTGGCATATAAAATACATCTGATTTCTGGGTATTAATTTTGTATCTGCTATTTTGCTGAATTCATTGATCAGTTCTAGTAGTTTCTTGGTGTAATCTTTAGAGTTCTCTATCAGCAAATAAAGCCAGTTTTACTTCCTCCTTTCTAATTTGGATACCTGTTATTTCTTCTGCTTGTCTTATCACTGAGTCTAGGACTTCCAGTGCTATGTTGAATAAGAGAGGTGAAATTGGACATCCCTCTCCTGTTCTCAATCTTAAGGGAAACGCTTGTAGATTTTATTCTTTGAATATGATGCTGGCAGTGAGGTTGTCATATATTGCCTTTATTATGTTTAGGTATGGTCTCTCTATTCCATTTTGTTGAGAGTTTGGATCATAAATGGGTGCTGGATTTTATCAAAAGCTTTTTCTCCATCTATTTTTATGATAGTGAGCTTTTTATTCTTAAATAGTGATCGCGTTTATTGATTTGCAAATGTCGATCATGGTGTATGATCTTTTTAATACATTGCTGTATTCAGTTTACTAATATTTTATGGAGGATTTTAGCATCTATGTTCACCAGAAATATTGGCCTATAATTTTCTTTCTTTGTAGTGTCTTTATCTGGTTTTTATAATTAAAATGATGCTGACCCCATTAAATCAGTTTGGGAGACTTCCCTCCTCTTGAATTTTTTGAAATAGTTTGAGAACAGGAAGTGTTAGTTTTTCTAGAATTTTGGTAAAATTCACCTGTGAAGCCTTCTGGTCTAGGGCATTTGTTTCTTGGGAGTGTTTTTTTACTGCTCAGTTCCATAAGTTGTAATTTGTGTATTCAGATTCTCTGATTCATCTTGATTTATTTTTTCCTGATTGATTTTGGAAGATTTTATGTTTCTAGGAATTTATCCATTTCTTGCAGGCTGTCTGGTTTGTTGGCATATAATTGTTCATAATTTTTCCTACTATATTTCGTACTTCTTTGGTGTCAGTTGTAACTTCTCTTCCTTCATTTCTGATTTTATTTATCTGGGTCCTTCCTCTTTTCTTCTTAAAGGTTTGTCAATCTTGTATATCTTTTCAAAGAACTAGCTCTTGGATTCATTGATCTTTTGTATCATTTTTAAGACTCTATTTCATCTATTTCTGCTCTGATCTGAATTATTTCCTTCTATTCACTTTGGGCTTTGTTTATTGTTCCTTTTCAAGTTCCTTGAAGTGTGAACTCATAGTGTTTATTTGAACTTTTTTTCCATATCATTTCACTCATATGTGGAATGTAATGGGCAAACTAAACTAACAAGCAAAATAGAGATAGACTCAAGATAGAGAGCCAGATGACAGCTAAAGGGGGTAGGATAAATGGTGGGGGAATTAAGCAAAATGGAAAAAGGACTCACAGACATGGACAACAGTGTGGGGATGGCAGGGTGTGTGTAAGGGGACTGAATGGTAATGGGAAAAACACAATAAAAATCATTTAAAAATAAAGAATCGTTCAATTATAACTTTAAAAATCTTAAGGAAAAAATAGCACATGAAAAGACATGTGCTCAACAACAGCAACACAAAGAAGCTAGAGTTTAATGTACTTCCATTGATAAAGCAATGGTTCACTATCTCGCCTGGTGTGGTGATGATTTAGGCATTCAGTGAATTTAATTACACGACTAGGTGTACTAGAACTGAGTGTTCAGGTAGACTCGATAAACCAGCCTCAGAGCCATGGCTCTGCTGTGAAGGGAAACAGAGTTGCTGCCCCAGGTTTGCCTTTCAGGATATTGATTCTAATCTTGTACTTGGGAAACAGAAGGATCAGAAAAAACACTTGGGTCTCTCTTCTTAACTGCCTAGAATGCCTTTAAGTAAAACCAGGTAAGGGAGAAGCATTCACATAAAGATGCTGAGAAAAAAATGATTTAACAAACATTTGCTTTGGAATTGTCATGCAAATGTTTTTTTTTTTTTTGCATTTTGAAGCCTCAAACTACAAAAGTTATTATTGTTTTTATAGCTTCACAATGGCATATAAGCCTCAATTACCAATACTGTTTGGCCTCTAATTTATCTTTCCATAATATTCAACCATATAATAGAATTTTTGCATTCTTTTCTGTTAACGTTAATTTTAGCTCAGCTAGAGGAATTCAAAAGGTTAGAGAAAAATATCTTTTGTTTCCACAACTGACTGTTATTATATCTAGTAAAGGAATAAATTTAAAATACAATCTGGCATGTGTGATGAAAAAAATGGAAATTTGTCAGTAACATAGATTGCAAGAGACAATAGTGTTTAAGATCAGAGAAGAATGTATCCTGCTAAGCACAAGATGGCTAGATGTTTCCTGCTCTTAAATTAACATCACCAACACAACCCCAAAATAGGTTGAAGAACCCTCGGTTGTCTGCAAACAGGAAGACCTCTGGATTCTAATAACCACAATCCCATAGAGAGAGGATGATGTCAGGGGAGAAATGAATCAGATCATAAAATCTCACATCATAACTGACCAGTCTCCACAGAGCACGAGTTTAAAACCCCTAATCGTGGACTTCTGCCAAGATGGAGGCATAGGTGGAAACACTGTGCCTTCTCCCACAACCAAGTTTGAATACAACAAAAGTTTTGGAGAACTAGGACACACCCAAAGACCAGAAAACGGAATTATATGGAAATCCGACACCTACGAACCATTCAACGAGGATGGTAAGAGAGGCGGAGCCAGCAGCGGAGCTGGGTCGGGCAGGACAGACCTAGGAGCGCAGGCAGCCCAGAACTAGTCAGGGTGCGGGGCAGACTGACCAAGGTCGCACATTCGCACACAGTGAGACGGACCACGCAGGCCCCAGGGGGCGAACCCAGTGGTGGAGGGCTGACAGCGGTGGCACACTCGCGTGCAGTGGAACAAAATGCATGGGCCTGGTGATGGTGGTGGCTGCGGCGCCAGGGCCTCAGCTGCAGGCGGCAGAGGGGAAGCCATTGTCCCTCTTTGACCCCGCCCCCACATACAGTGTCACAACCCAGGGACTGAGATGCCCTGCTCTGGTGAACACCTAGGGCTCCAATCCTGCTACTTAACAGGCACAAACAGCCCAAAACATGGCGCAAGAAGAACTCAAAGTCCCAGAGCCAATAACTCTAAGCGACCAAAGATTGCCAGCCTCTCAGAAGCCCAATTTAAGACACTATTTATCAGGACGCTCACAGAATTGGTAGAGTACAGTCACAAATTAGAGGAACATATGAAGGCTAAACTAATTGAAATGAAGGGAGATGTCCAGGAAACCAATAGCAATGGAAAGGAAACTGGCACTCAAATCAATGGAATGGACCAGAAGGAAGAACGAAACATCCGACCAGAAAGGAATGAAGAAATGAGAATTCAAAACAATGAGGAGAGGCTTAGGAACCTCCAGGACATCTTTAAACGTTCCAACATCCGGATTATAGGGGTATCAGAAGGGGGAAAAAAACAGCCATGAGTGGAAAACGTATTTGAACAAATAATAAAGGAGAACTTCCCCAGTCTGGCAAAGGAAATAGACTTCCAGGAAATCCAGGAAGCTCAGAGAGTGCCAAAGAAGTTGGACCCAAGAAGGAACACACCAAGGCACATCATAATTACATTATCCCAGACTAAAATGAAGGAGAGAATCCTAGAAGCAGCAAGGGATAAGGGGACAGTCACCTACAAAGGAGTACCCATCAGACTGTCAGCGGATTTCTCAAAAGAGACCTTACAGGCAAGAAGGGGCTGGAAAGAAGTATTCCAAGTCATGAAATCCAAAGACCTACAGCCAAGATTGCTTTATCCAGCAAAACTTTCATTTAGAATGGAAGGACAGATAAAGTGCTTCTCAGATAAGGGCAAGTTCAAGGAGTTCATCATCACCAAGCCCTTATTATATGAAATGCTAAAGGGACTTATATAAGAAAAAAAGATGAAAAATGTTAACAGTGAAAGGATGGCAAACTCACAGTTATTAACAACCACACCTAAAACAAAAACAAACCAAGAGGACAGCTAGATCAGGAGTGGAACCATAGAAATGAAGAACACATGGAGGGTTAGAAACAGGGGGGTGGGAGGAGGAGAAGGGGGGAGAAGGCACAGAAAATAGCATAGATGGTAGGTAGAAAATAGACAGGGGGAGGGCGAGAATAGTGGGGGAAATATAGAATCTAAAGAAATTGAGACGTGATTATAAACTAAGGGGGGGAGAATAGTGGGGGAGAGAGTGTGCGGGTGGAGGGGAATGAAGAGGGGGAATAGAACAACTGTAATGGTATAATCAATAAAATATATTTTAAAAAATAAATAAAAATAAAAATAAAAATAAATAAAACCCCTAATCGTAAGTGTATTACAGAGAATGCCAAATCTGTAAATGAGCAGGCTGGGTGGGGCCCATCCACGTGGCACCTTGGTGAATGACCCAACAGTTAATGCTGGAAGGGGCAGATCTTTATTTACAACATTCTGACCATGGTGGGGCTCAGAGCACCCCTGCTTGGAACTCTCCTTTCCCACAAGACCAAGCCCTTCCCTTGCTCCCCAACAGGGTATAGCGAAAAACCCAGAAAGTTCCCCATTTTCTTATCTGTGCAGGATCTGGAATATGTTGCCATCAGCCTCCACATAATAGTCCAGAAAAGCATGTCCTGTGTTACTCTGGGTCATGGTGAAACTCAGGAAAGTCAACAGTCTTCATAGTTGAGGTGAAGTCCAAGACTGAAAGGCAGTATCTCCCAAAGAAGTCTTTAGCAGCTCCAGAGTCAGCTAGAGCAGACAGGATCACAGCAGCAGTACATGGCCTAGACCCTTACTGCAGCCTATGTGGCAGAAACTCTCCTTCTCCTTTCTAAGCCACATGGCCAAGTGAGAGAGGGGGTGGGGAGAGGGAGGGAGGGAGGGAGGGAGAGGGAGAGGGAGAGGGAGAGGGAGAGGGAGAGAGAGAGAGAGAGAGAGAGAGACCCATGGCTCTTCTAGTCCCTTTCAAGCCACATAGTCAAAAGCCCAAGCATGGCTGCGATGTTTGAATGTAAATCCTCATTTCTGACTCCTCCCACAAAGGGTTACACCTGCCAGTACTCTGTTCTCTTCTGCCTTTCTCTGGCTGCATGTTTAGTCCTGGAAGGCTCAGCCCCTTGACTAAGGGGAATGGCCTCCCTGCTTCTCCTGCAGGCACAACACCTGGGGAACCACCTCCAGGCTACAGCACTGGTTAAAGTCACACCCATCTCCCTGGCCGGGAGCACCTGCCACAGCTACTTAACAGATCTATGAAGCCAGCCAGCTGTCATTGATATGCAAAGTTACTCTCAATGGCTGCCCTACATTTCTCCCTCACCCAAGCAATGGCTGTGGGGGGTTTTCCTATATTCCCAGGCACCCCCAGTTCTGAACCTTGTTCCATACTGTTTCAATTATTTTTCACTTTATACCCTTAGAAGAATTTCAGTGTAAGTCCCTGGAGAGTTCAGGTTTTGACCATCAACTTCCATTCTTCTTTCAATGTTCCCTTTGAAATATATGTTTTTCTTCCTTTAACTGCCAACTGGTGTCATTTTTTTTCAGGGGGGCTTTTTAGGCAATGGGCAAATGACCCAACTTTGGGGTAAACAACACTGTATGGATGTACAGGCCTATGCCCCCACCGCTCTTGGGACCAAGAACACTACATCAGGCCCCAGGCTGTGACAATGGAGAGGGAAAAAAGAGGTAGAAGCAGTCTCTCAAAGCATAATAGGTGTTAAGAAGAGAGGGGAGTGAACTTAAAGTCTTCCCAAACTCCTCTACATTATAGAGGCAGATACATACAACCTCATAGTCAATGGTAACATCACACCAACCAAATTTTGTTGACTTTCATATTTCATATGAGATAAAAAAGTTTTTATCTCCCATTGTAACAGGGCACAGCCAAGAGGGGGGGTCCCAAAAAGGGATTTGGAATGGGGTCCAAAACTCAAGGTGTCCAGGAAATATTAAGGTGCCCTCACCCCCACTCCTACACGTGTCACTTGGGGGGAAGGGACACATGGAGGAGGGCCATTGAGAGTTGTTTTGTACAGCAACAGCTTTGCAGCTAACCTCTAGAATGGTCATTTGAAGTATCTATAACCTTTAACTGGTTTCATAGATGTATTAAACAGCTTTGGCCATGCTCTGAGCCAGGGAGAAGGGATGTAATTAGGAGGCAACACCCCCTGGTTACAGTGCCTGTGTGAGAGCTTGGAGATGATTGGCTCCATGCCCTGGGGCCACAGCTGCCCAGACTGACTATGGCAGCCCAGTAGAGCTGGGAGAACATGGGAGTCCTGGCAGGTGTAACTGATTGTAGGAGGAGTCATAAATGGGGCTGCCAAGGAGGACTGGCTCAGGGATTTAAATGCAGTTGCGGCAGCCATTAGAGGAGAGAGCTATGTGGTTTTGGCGGAGTGAGGACTTCCTCTTGGCCATAGGAGAGGGAGAACCACGCTGTTTTGGCCGGAATAGGGACTCCTGCAGTCATGTGAGAGAGAATCACCATGGGGCTTTAGCGGAGAATCGCCACTCGGCTTTGGCAGAGTGGCGACCCTACCCTCTCCACAGCTGTGGTGGAGAGAAGAACCATGTGGTTTTGACCAGAGTGCAGACACCTGCAGCTCTGGTAGAAGAGGACCGTGCGGCTTTGGGAGTGATCCCTTTGGCCATATGTCCTGGGAAGCAGGAGAGACTTTGCCTGTAAGAAGGGTGAAAGAACTCTTTGCCAGTAGGCCAGGAGAAGGTGCCACATGGCTTTTGAGTAATTAGAGATCCTGCCTGGACGGCAACACAGCTGACGGTGCCAGCGGCCTGAAAAATGGGCGTGTGCTTCTTTTACTGAGTTGCAGTACCCCAAATTAGGGCAGGGGGAGAAGGAAGTGCTGTGGGTGTCTGTGGTTATCCTAAAGGACTTTGATATTTTAATGGGGGACATTGGGTCCCTACTTTAAGTCTGTATAGCTTTAAATAAACCTTTCCTTTCCTTTTCACAAATCTCTGGCATTGAGAGACGTCTTTCCTCTGGAGGTGGACAGACGAGCCTAGAAAGTATTAGTATACTGTCCTTGGGAGGGGCCCCTGTTGGTCTGGAACAGTTTTTGGCATCCCTGGGTGGGCCAATATTACCCGCCCCCCACCCTTGGACCTCTGTTCTGTAACACCATTAGCAACCAACTTTCCAATGGCATGTCCTACAATTCAATTTCGTTCTGACACTAAATACTCAGAATGCATGCAGACCCCACAAGTTCAAGGCTCAGTAACACAAGACTGCTGGTACTGCTGACGCTGATCACAAATGGGGTGCCTAGGCTACTCACCTTTGCCTAAGTGACTACAAACACAGAAATTTTTGTTGCTTCTTTTAGGTATTATAATTAGTTAGAATATCTCACAGAACTGAGAAATGGTTTTATTTACTATGACTGGTTTATTATAAAAACATAATTTAGGAACAGCTACATGGAATAGACACACTGGGCTAGATATTGGGTGATAATAGTGGAGGTCAATATCCTTCCTGTGTGTCCACCCTCTCAGAACCTCTCTGAATCTCATGCTTAGGATTTCTCATTTGGTCAGGTTTTTTTAGAAGTTTCCTCCTGTTGATATGATTGATTATATATGTTCCCATTGTTAATTATCTCTAGTTTCTCTCTCCAGAATTTTGAAGGATTGGGTGTATAGATTTTTAAAAGCTCCATACTACATCTTAAAAACTCAGTGGGGGCCTGGCTGGCAAACCTTATTAACCCTGAGACCTACAGTAACCCAGGGTGGTCTAAAATCAAAACTTAGTAACTAAACACTGATCATGGCACGTATCATGTTCTAGGCTTATTCTTTTCTCAAAGATGTCAATCTTTGATTTATCTGCATTTGTCTAACCAATTTTGTACCTATGATATCATACCTTTAAAACATCAGGGTGGTATCCTTTTTTCTGGAGTCTCACTGCACCAGAGCAGAAACCAAAAACTTTTCATTGTGATGGTTTCCATATTAACTGTTGACTGCAAACTACCCTGTACCCATGAATGTAAAGAAGGTATGTGTCTACCTGTTTTATTTTGAATCCAGTCCCAGAGATTTCACCTGCTTTGCTTTCTCCCGACTCCCTAATCTGCCCTCAATGGATTCCACCTCACCCCCAATGCCTTTTCCGTTGATTGTCGTGTATAAGGTGCAAAGCTGACATTCTGTGAAGCATTTCTTCAGTTGTTGAGTTATTCCCTCCTCACTCAAATTAATCCATAAACATTTTCAGCACCTTTAAACATTTCATACTTTGATGTTTACTTGGCACAGTGTGGCAGTATCCAGAGAGGCTCTCCCCGGATCGCCTTGCTGGGTACCAGGAGAAGCATGTTGTGCCCCACCAGCTCCTGACATTGCTTCTGGTGAGCTTAGGTGAGTTTTTCTTAGAGTTCAAGACCTTTCTGTTTTAAGGTAAGGGGCCTGAATTTATTGAGGCTGCTTTGTTGTTTTTTAAATCATTGAGATGCACCTGAAGGTTAAAAGGTGAGAGCAACTGGGCTAACAATAAGAGCTGAGAACTCATCCTGGCCGGTGTAGCTCAGTGGTGAGCATGGGCTCTGAACCAAAGGGTTGCTGGTTCAATTCCCAGTCAGAGCACATGCCTGGGTTGCAGGACAGGTCCCCAGTGCAGGCCATGTGAGAGGCAACCATGTACTGATGTTTCTCTCCCTCTCTTTCTCCCTCCCTTCCCCTCTCCCTAAAAATAAATAAAAGAGAAAAAGAAATGTTCTAAAAGTATAGAGTGGAGTTGCTTTTTAAAAAAGAGTTGAAAACTCAGGACAAAAGAAATATGGATGACTAATTTTTAACTTTGGCTTTCTATTGGTATTGCTCTTTGAGAGTCCAAACAAAACATTTTGCTGGCTAAATGAGAGACTAGACATGTTCAGCTCTGAAGATAAAACATCCAGTCCAAGTGTTCTTACATTACCAAGAATCTCTATGCAGGTTTCAGAGGACAGACCTCAAAACATGCAGGACCTCACAGAGCTCTTCAACTCAACTGTAATTAAATGATTGACTTGTACAAGGAGGCACGAATAAAGGTTTGTTACCTCACACCCTGGAGTAAATCTGAGTCACATAAAAAGGGTTTCATGCACGTCAGGAGCTCAATCCATAAACAGCACCTCAAGTATAAACTTTCTAACTTTTTATACAAAAAGAAAATACTTTGTTTTAACTTCAAAACATAGAGATCATCAAAGACCTGTAGGATACGAGAGTCAGCAATTAGACTTGGAAACCAAAAGTCTCCCTCCCTGCATGACAGCCACCTGTGCTGTAGACACATCACGCAGACAGACGGAAAAAGAGTTATGGGTTCTCCCACCTTTATGTTCTTCATTCTGTGAACCTTCTCATCGAACTGCACACTTCCATCAGTTCCTTGTTTTCCGCACCTAACGTTTTTAACTTGATGTAACAGTCTTAACCCAGCAAATTTGCTGCTTGCTTTGCAGAATAAAGGCACCTACAATTGCATTTTGACCATGGACCATCTTCTTGTCCCTAGGAATGGTTAACGGGAAACTCCTTGAGGATGTTGACTTAGTTCGGTTTACACACGGACCTGTGAAAGATGAACAGGGACGGAACCGAGCTGGATGTGCAATAACTTCTGTGGATATAAGTGAAGGAATTTATTTACCTAAATAAGAAATGCCAAACAAGCTGAACTAATTGTACTAACTTGTGCTTGTCGATTAGCCAAATACCAAATAGCTAATATTGACACTAACAGTAGCTATGCCCTTGGTGTTGCTCACAACTCTAGAATGTTGTGGAAGCATCCAGGCTTCAGAACTTTCTCAGGGCAGCACGTTAAGAATAGAAAATAGGTTGCAGAGTTATTAGATGTCATACAGACACTGAAACAATTGGCAATTGTCAGAATTCCAGGGTGTTCTGAGAGTGCTTGTTACTTCCTATTAGATCATTAAAAGACTTTTTAACAATTCTACTTTTTAAAAATTCAGAAAAAGAAAAGAGGATATGGCAATGAAAAGGGAAGACCCTTGAACCAGACCAAGAGATACGGTTTCAATCAGAAACCAGTCTTACCTGTAGGGACTCAATTACTGATACTTTAATATGTACATGAGCTAACACATTGGGTATTTTAAAGTATGGTTTCAGAAAGCAAACAATATTACTGAAAGGGGAAAGGGCAAGTCAAGGAACATGAATAGAGGACTCATGGGCACAGACAATGGGCTGGGGATTGACTGTGGGGTGGGGGGATTGGGGTAGGGGAGAGCAATGGAGAAAAGTTGGGACAACTGTAATTAACTGAACAACAACAGCTTTTTTAAAGAATAAAAACACAATATTACTGGAACTCTCCTATTATACCTTGTCAAGTGTGACGTAGATATTCTATCTGCAGAATATAACCCTGGAAAATTATTCAATGAGCCCCATAATTTCCCACATTCTTTAGATCCACTTGAGGTATGGTCATTAAATTTTATTTAAATGCCACTATCTAATGAATTCGAATATATGTTAGTTTTACCATATTTTTTGGACTGTAAGATGCGTTCCTCGCCTTCTCCCAAATTTGGGAGGAATAATGATTATTAATGCTGCTGTTGAGTTCTGTTTACATTTGCATTGGTGAAATATTGTTATTTATGTTATTAAATATTTTACCCTGTTTCTTCTTCAATTTTTTTTCTATTTTCCTCTAAAACCTAGGTGCATCTTATGGTCTGAAAATGTGGCAATTAGTATGTTTTTTTCTCTCTGGGTTGAGGTGTTCACTTGCAGGAGAGCAACAGCCTAAACAAAGGTGAATTATTATTGGAAAAAATTAACATCAATTGGGGAGTTCCCCCTGAGTTACAGTGACTGAGGGACTCCCTTCACTGGGCAAATAATGCAATGTGTTTCTAATATTTGGTCTATTTTACAGAAGTTTAATTGTGCCTATCACCCCAGTACTTTTGATTAGTGAAACATACAAAAGGTACAATGAAAATTCAACTAAACAAATCACCCTGGCTCATGTGGCTAAGTGGACTGAGCTCTGGGCTGTGAACCAAAGGTTCTCCAGCTTGACTCCCAGTCAGGGCACATGCGTGGGTTGAAGGCCAGGTCCCCAGTAGGGGGTGTGCTGGAGACAACTACACATTGATGCTTCTCTCCCTCTCTTTATCTCTCCCTTTCCCTCTGCCTAAAAATAAATAAATAAAACCTTTCAAATAAAAATCTCAACTGAATGAATTTTCAAAAGCTTTTGATCCCCCTTTCCAAATATTCCTTGACCTAACATCTACTTCTTTTGGTAAACACAAAGCTTTTCTCCTCATTCATTAGTCCCTGGTCACCCTATACATCGAAATGGAGGGGCAATAGATCAACATTGAAGAAGAAGCATTCTCTATTATTATAAGAACTTATTAATCAGTTTATAAGGATGGATAAATCAGGCACATTCACAACTGCACTCCTAGAAAATGATGAATTAAAGACAACTACCTATTTTGTCTATTGGAAGAGACATCAATTAAACACTCTCCAACATTATAGGGGGGAAAAACCTATCTGGTGCCCAACTGAGAATGAACATCTGCCCCTGACACTTGCCTCCACTTGAGCAATCGCATCCTTTTCGAGGATGACAAGTTGCTCACATCAGAAATAGACAGGAATCCAATGAGTGTGACAAGACCTCTGTACCTGAAAAGTGATGTTGAAATGTATAGGTTTGCTTGTCTTTACCTGTCTGCTAATATTAGTTGTACTAACAATTACACTTGTTTTGTGGGCTTTTCTCAAACATTGTATATGTAGCTCAATGGCTAATAATTTCTAAGTGTGTATATGACAGCTCTTGCACTATCAAACATACCCTTTTTATGTTTCCCAGTTTTGAAGCAGCTTAATAAGAAGCTAAACATATTCCTTGGCAAGTGAAATGACAGAATTGAGACAGCTGAACAAACTGGGCTAACAATATACAGCCAGAGACAAGATGCCCCCATGGGTGAAAGACCTTGGGTGCCTAGCAACAGATAAAACACCAAGCTGGACTTTGCCTGCAGGGTGGCCTTTCCTTCTGTGGAATATTGCTGGACCTGTAATTTGGACCTTCTGCTCCAACACCAACCAGTTAGTGGAGACCACAGCCTTGCAAGGGTGCACCTGAAAAAGCAGGTGAATATTATATTAAGATCTTCCCTGAGACCTCACGTAAAATCTTCAACTTTTAAAAGTAGATGAAACTCCTCAAGGCAAAGAGAGCTGCATGCACCCTTCTCAAAGCAAACCTACTCAAACTTCCTTTTCAAGTAAATTTTCTTTCTCTGAAACTCTCAGGGATCTCCATAAGACTTACAACTAGGGGAGCAACGGACCATAGCAGTTCATCCTGATTTTGTCCCCAAGGCCTGTTTTTTCTGACTCTGCAATAAGCTGAGAGCAGCCCCTCTAGTCTCACACGTTTCCCGTAAGGTTGTGAGAGAATCAGAGCAGCCCCACCTAATCTCTCTTCTGCTACTCTTTTTATTCTTGGTCCATCCATGTTTCACTGTCCCCAGTGTGATAAACATACCCTCAAAATTACCTGGGCTGATTTTATTATTTTTTTCCTGTAGAAAGTCAAGAATCCACACCATACCCACTGGCTTTAGGCAAACCCCTCTGGGTCTAGCCCCCTTACTGGTAACATTTTGAAATTTGGAAGAGATTCTATTGCAACAAGCGGGAAAAAAGGATGTGAGTGTTCTTAAAAGGAAGTATTTTGTCTTAAAAAATAAAATGGGTTTATTTGCCTTACTTTTTACCCAGTCTCAGAGATTTCTGCACTTTGCATTCTCCTTCCTCCCTAAGCCTCTGCCAGTGAATCTGAGGCAACCCTTGAGGCCTCTGGCTTTGGCTGCACTGTATAAAATGAGACACAAAGCTGCCATCCTCTGGACCACATTCTCAGTGGGTTAAGATTTTGCTTCCTGGCAACTGTGGTCCAGTTCAGCTCACATAGAATCATAAACATTCCCTACAGGTTTAGACAATTCTTATGTTGACAGCTGGAAATTCCAAGATTCTGTACAAGACTTAGTGTTTCTGGTGATGTGATCTCCGTAGGCAACCACCCAGAAGCCTGCCAGCAGCTGCCTGGTCATGACAAAGGCCCTCTCATCACCCTCGTCATGAAGACCATTCCAAAGGTTTTGCGGCTCTTTTTTAAGAGCAAGGAAAAAACACCAATATGTCTTTTTAGGATGTCACAGGAGAAAACTGAGGCTTCTTGAGGTATGACCACTGGCCAGAGTCACAGTCTGCAGGTGGACTCAGACATCCCATGAGTTTTCTACTGACACTTGGCATCTGTGCTCCATTTCCTTCTAGGTTTTCTCATATTTTAGAGGGACTGAAAGGTTAAAAACTACATTTCCCACTCCTAGTAGTTGAGAATCCAAATGTAAACCAAATTCAACCTCCAAGGTGCACTTGTGTTTAATTCAGAAGCTGGCAGGGAGATGGGGCCATTATTTCTGCTGCTGTGGTGCCTGATGGGTGGGCTGTGGCAGACACAGGTTTATGTGAAGAAGCAGGTGATTCTGTACCTCTGGGTGGGGCTGTGGCCATGCGACCTTGAGACTTCCAGGGTAACTCCCTCACTTCTATTCCTCTGGCTATTCAGGTGTGTCCAAGCACCCCATATATTGGGTTAAAGATGTTTCTGCACATGTGGTCATGGCAGGTTTACATATAACAGCCCCAAATTGGAAACAACACAAGTGGCCACGAAGGGGTGAATGGATACACAAATTTAATGCATCCCTGGAGTAAGATATAAAGAAAGGATTTAAAAAAAGAACTATGTCAAAGTGATTGTGTTGAGTCAAGGAGCCAAACTCCACCTAAAATTATATACTATATGATTCAAATTTTGGAAATCATAGAAAATAAAAATGCATCTATAATAAAGAAAGCATGTGAGTTTTCTTCACACGTGGTTGGGGTGGAGAGAGGCAGAAGAAAGACACACGAGGGCACAAAATGACAGTAAGGGACATTGTCATTATCCTCATTGTGACAGCTTCTCTGGTGCAAACATCTGGAAAAAACTTATAAATTGTATTCTTTCTCTATATTGGGCTTGTTATATTCAACTTTAACTTAACAAATTTGTTAAAAGTAGATGTACACATATGAAATATTGCTTGACTTGTATAAAAATACACCCCCCCCCCATAGACCCTAACTGTATCATGATTTTTTTCTTGCCCATTTTTTTCACTTGTCCATCAGGGGGCAGCAGAACTACTCTGATGCCTGGAGTTTTACCTGGGGGCTGCTGACCCCACCGCAGCAGCACTCACAACCTAACAGGGCCCAACGTTGCCAATGTCAATCACTACACAGCCTTTCTCCCTCTCCACAGTCCCCACAGTGAGCAGCAACTGCTCCATCCAGCCAAGCCTCAGCATACCCAGGGTCAGTCCTTGGCAGACAGGTTTTTCATACAACCTCTGTTCTTCAAGGAGCGCATGGCCACTAACTCTTCATGTCTCAGCCAAGAGGTCACTTTGTCGGAAAGGCTCTCAGTGATCCTGTGAGCAGCTGAGACTCAAGGGCATGCTGGGTATGCACCAGAAGGTTTTATTTGTTTATGTCCTTCACTTGTTTAAAATTAATACCTTAAGTCATAATTTATCAGAGAGTCTGTCGCTGTTACAAGATAAACTCGATAAGCACAGGGCCCACATATGCCTTATTCCTTTGGAGTTTCCAGGGCCCAATCAAGAGCCTGACACATCACAGATGCTCAGTAAACACTCGTTAAATTGACAAGGAACACCACACACTGGCAGCTTGTCACCCTTTCTGACATGTGAAGTCAAAGTAGGTTACTTATGCATCAAAGCCATTAGCGTCAGTATGAGAGGTTGCCACTGCATGCTTGGGGACACCTCAGGGTCAGGTCTTTTCTTTTGTACAGTCAGGAGGCAGGAAATAAACCTCATAACAGTGAGAAGTTGGGCCACTTTTTCTTTCCAGGAAATCACTGCCCTCCACAGGCTCACCTTGTGGGTTTTGGCTCATCACTTCAGGCCTGTGTTCTTCCTGCTCTCACAGACACCTGCACTGATAGGAAACTCTGGACCCTCAAACTCTGGTAAAGTTACTGCCAGGGGAGGAAAGGGCACACCCTGACCTTAAAGGAATCAGGGGTTGACCTTTTATGCCCACAGTCCCCGGTATGTGAGGCATCTGCCTGTTGCTTCTGAAGACATTTCACCACATCATGATGTCCAGGGGAACAAGGAAACTTCTTGCACAGAATGGGACAGGGGAACCCCGAATAAGTGGTTGCTTCCATCTCATACGGGCTGAGTGTCCCAGGAATTCCTCCCTTCCCCTAACAGAACCTGCAGAGTACCCTGATCCAGTCTTTGTGTGGATCTGTTCCAGCTGCTGGGCCCTGGGAGGAGGCCTAGAAGAGATGGCAGACAGGGACACAGATGACTTACATGCAACACCTCAGTGCAGTGAGAGAGGAAGCACAGCACCTTTTGGGACTCAGCCCTCCTGGCCAACACCCTCTCCCAAAAGCCTTCAAGGAGTGCTCCCCAGGCCCTCCTTTTGAAGTCTTGAAAGCAGAAAGCTCCATCTGAAGCAGTAAATCCCCCTGGTGAGACAATTCTTCTGACAATGGATTCATACTGTTCTGTACAATTCCTGTGCTCTCACTGGGCTCCCCCTGCACTGGTCAGCATCTTGGTACTGCACCTGACACTGGTTGCAGGTCTACTCTTGCCCTTTAGGGGGCAATATTAAGCAACACAGGACACACAGGGAACTCACACATTAACCTGGCTGTGGCTAAGACAATGAATAATTAGACTGATTTTCATCCCCTGCTTCAAAAGGCATTTCTGGGGCCCTCTCTCCAGCCTGCTCTGTCCCACCTGCTGCCTCGAGAGACTGTTAACAAGAAGAGGCTGTGCGGTAACCCTGACAAGCTCAGGGGCCCACAAGACAGGCCTGAAAGATCAGTGACCAAAGTAACCTTACAAAGTATTCTGGTCAGAAATGTCTCACTGAGCAGGTGATGGCAAGTTGTCACACCCCAGGCCAATACCTTGCTTAGCAAAGGTCAGTCTTAATCTTTTGTGAGCTCTGACCCCTGTTTTTAGGCATCTTAAAGAGCATAACGTTGACACATCAAAGTGAGTTTCTGTGCTGGACATTTGAAAGGCACCGACTCTGGGACCAGTGTATGAGACCCCAAACCCTTCATTTCACTGGGTCCCCTGCACTTCCCTCTGTGCCCTGTAGATGTTAACTGTTCTGTGCTCACCCACATGGAAAATAAGTATGTGCATCTCCATGTAGACTGTCACCTAATGCTAGAGGTTCCTCTACTATGCTTCCTTTTACCTCTTAATGGATTGCATGCCACTTTTCACTCCCCCCTTTGACTATAACGTATAAAGTAAGCTGCAAAACTGCCATTCTTTGCACATTTTGATGCTTTGAGGCATATGAGGTCAGTATCGCTCAGATACACTCACTAAATTGCTTCACAGGTCTGAGCATTTTCTTACTTTGACAGGGCCTGGGAGCACCTCCTCTCTCAGGGGTTTCTGTGTTGCTCTCCACTCCGTGCCTGGCATCACCCATGGGCAAGGCGAGGTGACCACTAGAAATCTTCCCAGGGATAACTCAGAGGTTGTCCCAGCAGCCAGGGAGCACAAGGGCAGGCCCAAGAAACAGACCTGGAGAAGAATGGTCTACCTGAACCAGTCCCTCCAAGACCAGGAAGCCCAAGGCACCTGACCTTTCACCACAGTCCTTTCTTCCTGGGACATGCGGGACATGCCCCACTTCACACTGCAGGTCCAGCTGAGACTAATGGTTTTTGGTCTTTGTCCCAGGAAGCAAAAGCCAGTCGACAGCCTGAGATAAAGGAAGGGACTCCCTCCAATTGTCACCATGCCTGCCCCTTTCTCTCCCTCAGAGTCATCTCTGTGACCTTCCTGCTGGGAGGAAATAAAACCTTCTCAGAGCATCTGAGAACATGGGAAAGACCCGGTGCCCAGCTGTGCTTCTGTGTCACAAACAGAAATAGTCCCTATTTGGAGACAAACCTGGGGCTCTCTGTGTGTTGCTGACAGACCCAAGCTAGACACACAGCAGAGGCCAGTGCTGCAGTGAGTGGGTCATCTTCTGAGGGGTACACGTGACCGCCTCAGCCCTGCTATTGCAAGTGTACCTTACAAGCCAATAAGATGAACATCTCCTGAGAGCTTGTTAGTTACAGAGACTGAGGCCCACTGCAGCCCTGCCAGGTCAGCACCTGCAGGTTCACAGGACCTGGAGACTTCCCCTGTGCACAGGAGAGCAGGAGCAGTGGCTCTACCTTCAAGGGATCTCATTCTGAATGAACCTCACCTTAGCTGGACAGCTGCTGAAGCAGTTTGGTGAAGGTGTCACCAGGGCACGACAATGTTTACAGTTTTTCAGGTGACCTAATACAGTGCAGGGATGACATCCCTATGACAGGTTTTATCCTGAGTTAGCCAAGAACTCTTGCTCTGGAGGGAAAAGCCAAACGTGTGTGTGTGAGAGAGAGAAAGCTATGAAAAGGAGACTGTGGGGAATGAGTGAAACCCAGACACCACAGGCTACTGAGTGGTTTACCAGAGTTTGTGAGTGTGTGCTTCCGTGTTTGTGTGTAGGTGTATGCGTGTGTGACTGCGTGTGTGGTGTTCAGAGGCTTCAATAGTTCCCAGGAAACTAAATCTGAGAATGACAGTAAACTGATAAGAAAGGACAGGAGTGGCAAAAATGAGGACAGGCAGTGGGCGGGTCCTGGGCACAGACTCCGCCTCCAGTCACATGACAAAAAATAAAGCCCAGTGTACAGGTAGAACACACATCAGATCCCACCATTCTGAACAGGCCTGCCTGAGAGCCTTACAGAACCTCAAACTGTTCTCAAAGCGGCAGCCACAGAGCAGACATCAGACACCATGGGATCCCCTTCAGTCTCTACTCACAGAGGACTTGTCCACTTGCAAGGGCTCCTGCTGGTTGGTGAGTAGGAGACAATTTCTTGGGGTAGACTAAGGATCTGGCACAGAGACTGGCTGCGGTCTGCTGAAGAGACCAGTGTTCTGAGAAAAGAGGGAAGGCTTCTGATTGGACTTGTATGTATAATACAAAATAGCAGAGTGGGATGAGGAAGGAGGCTCAGTGAGAGGAAAATCTCATATCTGGAAGTGGTGAGAGGCAGGAAAATGACTAACCTCAGAAATGGACAAATGCACCTGGGAAAACTCATTCATTTACCCACAGGTATTTGCAGCCTGTTTCAGTCACTGGAGCTACAAGATCAGGCAAGCCCTGCTCTCATGGAGCTTGTGTTCTATGCAAGAGAGAAGGAGAGACAGGGAAAGATCTAGATGAGATATCAGGTACCCCCAAATGCCATGAAGAAACAGAGGAAAGGTAGGTCAGAAAGTGAAGACAGAGTCTTTTCTCAAAGAGGCAGCAAAGTGTTAAGATGTTGGTCAGCGAAGGTGTCTTTCAAAGACACTCTGAGTGTCAGCATGGGTCTGAGCACAGGGGGCGAGCCAGATAAATACCTGGAGAAGAGGACTGGACACAGGAAATGTAACAGGTTGAGGGGTGCTGAAGGAATGGTAGCCATGGGGCTTGACTTGACCGTGGGAGACACACAGGCACATGTAGACTAAGGCTGAGAGATGAAGAGACCTGCTTGGGGTACAAGTCTCATGTTACCATCCTGACACATAGAAGCAAACATTGATCAATTTCTTTCTTCTTTTCCAGTCTTCCTGTTAACCATGTGGAGCCTGCCCGCCACCACCCAGCTGTCCATTGTGTCGACCAGTGCTGCTGAGGGGGAGGATGTGCTTCTCCATCTCCGCAATAAGCCTTTCAATTTTATAGGCTTCAAGTGGTACAGGGGGAAAGGGGTAAACCTTTCTAATAAGATTGCATCTTATTCAATAACCCAGAGATATTTTAGGAAAGGATGGGCACACAGCAGCCGAGAGGAGATACACTACGATGGATCCCTGCTGTTGAGGAAGGTTACCAAAAGTGACACAGGATTCTATACCGCTGAGGTCTACATTCGAGGTTTTAGAAAAGAAATAGCATTCGGATGGCTTGAAGTATATGGTGAGTGATTGCTCTCTGACGTCTGGGTGTCGAGTGGTATGAATTCTACTCCCCACCCGGGACTGACAGCCCAGGACTCTTCCTCCACTTTCCTCTGTGTTTCGTCCCAGATTGTGTTTTGGTGATTAGTTTGCCTACACTCTGTGTTGATAGACACACAGTGTATACAAACTTCTAGGATCTCAGTTCCGCTCCCAAGTGTCCAGCCCTGCAGACAGTCACTGCAGCCAGAAGATCAGTCTGATGAGAGTCACTCAGCAGAAGGAGGTCAGTCTCTGTGCAGCCCCAGAACAATTTTCCATGACTCTGAGAATGACCCTGCAGGCGTCTGTCAAAGCCTCGTCTGGGAAACCCCCTGTGATACTTACAGAGCTCCACATGAGAGTCCCTTTCCCGTACCCTATTCCAGGGTCTTGAGGGACCTTGTGGAGCATGAGTCAGGTTGGGTTTTGCAAATTGGAAAGGATAATTGGGCAATAGTTTGACAGGTGCCCAAAATCACAAGGCTCCTGAGCTGGTCATCAGTTGGAGCTGAGGCCCAAAAGCCACGTCTTGGCAAAAATGGGGTTTAGTCTATCACCTGAGACTGTGTGTGGAGAGCCCAGTTGGACAATGTCCTTGGGTATTAGCCAACTGTCCAGGAGGACTTAGCAAAGTTCAGGTTCACAAAGAATTCACATTCCTAGAAGGAAACTGAGAAAAAATGCTTCTGGCAGCTCCTGACCAGGTGGGATCAGCCCAGGGGATCCTTTCTCACACTCGATCAACAACAGATGACTCTGATTTGGACAGGTCTTCTATTCCAGGATTTAGGCCAGAAACTGCCAATATATTATAGGTAACATACTGACAACCTGGCAGCCAGATATTCATCCTCCTCCAATGAGAATAAGCTGAGAAACAGGGACATGCACTCACTAAATCAGAGTCACAGAGACCATGAGCTTGTGATTAGAGCCACCTGAGGTCTGTCTGTAGTCATAGCTTCTTCATCTTCTCCCCAACCCTGGGGCCTTAGGAGGAGTCTGTGGATTTTTCAATCTTTGGCTCAGATCCTTTTTCCTTAGGTTTCCTCATCTCAGAGGAATACATTCTGTTCTGGGGAGTGAAAGGAAATGGAGAAATAATCTGTTTTTACTCTAGAACCAAATAACCTGCAGTAAAAATCAGAGTCAGCAGAGAACACCTGGGCCTCTAACACAGGGAGTTGATCAACACCTTCCTGCTCTGGACTTCAGATCACTTACCTATTTGTTGCTTGTTGTGGTAGTCACTTCCACCAGACACAGAGGAAAGGACTTGGCCTTCTCACTCCCACTCTACCCCTGAAACCAGCTCAGGGACCAATAAGTAGCACTCAGTTGCTGTTGATGAATTAGGAAGAAATAAATGGTGAATGAATGAATGATCTAAAACCCACTTCAGANCAACACCTTCCTGCTCTGGACTTCAGATCACTTACCTATTTGTTGCTTGTTGTGGTAGTCACTTCCACCAGACACAGAGGAAAGGACTTGGCCTTCTCATTCCCACTCTACCCCTGAAACCAGCTCAGGGACCAATAAGTAGCACTCAGTTGCTGTTGATGAATGAGGAAGAAATAAATGGTGAATGAATGAATGATCCAAAAACCACTTCAGAGCCTGGAACCTGGATGCAGAGTCCTGGAAATTCTGGACACAGGAGACAGGCTCTCTGTCCTTCCAGAAACTTAGACCCATGTCTCAAATCCTGTTTTGCTCTCAAATGAAAAGCCCTTTCTGCAGTTGGTCTCAGGCCTTGGTTAGTAACAGTAATTTTCACAGATGGTAGAGTTTTAAGTCATATGCCAATTTCTACCTCATAGCCATCTAACGCAAATGGCTCACAAGGGCTGGAATTTCAGCAATTCCATGCTGCTTACTTGCCCTCAGTCACACATTTTTGCATTTGTACATGTCCTCACCTGCCCTAAGCAGAGACAGAATGACTTTAATGACCAAGGGCAGAGTCCATGCTTCTGCTTCCATAGTCAGTTTCTTCTTATTCCCCTTTACTCTTATCTAAATCATTTCTCAGATTCTGCTCTATCATTTGCTGGCCCACTGGCTCATTTCAGTCACACTCACCTGGAAGAAACTGACATACCTTTTGGTTCAGGCGACTGAGTAGTCAACTTACCACCCACAGGCTTCTGGTCTCTATGTGTCATCTCTGCTCAAACTCTAGTCTCTGGTATGCCCTGGAAAAGGAAAGGCTTCTGGCTGGGCAGGCAGTCAGCTGGTCAGTTGAAGAAGCAGGAGAAGTGCAGGGGTGTCTCTGACTCATAGTCTGTGTCTCTCCACAACCAAACCCTGAGACCTAACTGCCACCTGAGAGAGTCTGTACTTTCCCCCAGACACAGCGCTGGAGCCCATACATTCTCTGAGTCCTCAGACCCCCATGCATTTGTCTTGTGATATGCAGACCTGCCTTGTTCTTTTAAGAACTCAACCTGGCTGTGAGGTGAGAGGTCCCAACTCTGGTTGAAGAAGGTTTTGGAGACATCAAAGGTACCACACAGGGTGATTTTCTTTTTCTTACCTGAAGAGCAAAGTTAACCATGCCAAACATCAGAAGCAACAACTTCGACCTTGAGAGTTTTGATTTCCATTTTTTAAAATAATAGTGGGGTTAAGCATCTCTTCTCTATTTATTGACCTTTTATGTATCTTTTTGGAGAAATGTCATTTTGTGTATTTTACCTTTTTAAATCAGACTATTTGCTTTAGTTGTTGAGGTATAGGAGGGGTTTTTGTATATTTGGGGTATTAACATTATATCCTGTATATGATTTGCAAAATATTTTCTCCCATTTCACAGGTTACTGACCTTTCATTCTGTTGTTTTCTCTGATGAAGAGAAATTTTTCATTTCGACAAAATCCAAGTTGTCTCACTTTTTTGCCTGTGTTCTTAGTTACATATTTAAAAAATCATTTCCAAGTCTAATGCAATAATGCTTGTTTCTATATTATTTATGAAATGTTTAATAGTTTTAGGTGCAACCTTTAGAATTTGATCTATTTGACTTATATTTCGTGTACAGTCTAAGACAACCGTCCCATCATATGTTTGGGTGTGATATTGCTGTGCAACAGCATTTGTGGGATAGGCTGTCTTTTCTCCATTGAATATTCTAGGCCTTTTCATCGATACCATTTGATTATGTTGTTTGGTGAACAGAAGTTGTCATGACAGTGTCACACTATTTTGATTACTTTACCTCTGCAGTAAGCTCTGAAATTAGGAAATGCAGACTTGCAATTTCGTTATTTTTTCAGATTGTTTTAACCATTTGAGACTTAATGAAATTTATAATGAATTTTAGGATGGATTATTCGATTTCTGCAACAATGTCCTTAGGAGTGTGAAAGGGATTGAATCAAATATGTAAATAGTTGGTGGTCTTTCCATCCATGAAAATGGATGTCTTTCTATTGATTTGTGTCTATTTTACTTTCTTTCAGAAATATTTATTTGTTTTCAGTGTATATTTTTATTGCCTTATTAATTAAGTTATTGCTATGTATTCTAGTCTTTCCAATGCTATTGTAAAGGGAACTGCTTTCCTAATTCCATTATGAAATTTTTCATTGTTGTTACAAGAAAAGGAATTGATGTTGAGTGTTCATTGTTTTCCTGAAACTTCATCTCATTTATTAGTTCTAAGAGTTTGTGTGTACATGGTGAAATCTTTAGAGTTTTCTACATATTAGATTATATTTTCTTTTCTGAAAGATAGTGTTTTAATTTTTTCCAATTTGTATACAACTTATGTCATCTTCTTCCATAAATATCCTGGTCAAATTTCCAGTACTATGTTGAATAAGTGGGAAAAGCAGCATCTTTTATTCTTTATGATCTTAGTGAACTTTTTTGAGATTTTCTATGACATATTTCGTTAGCTGTGGGCATCAGGTATAGCTTTTATTATAGTAAATAGTTTTTGTCTGTTCATACAGTTTCTATCTTTTGTTAAAACTGTGACCACTTCCCTCTAGACATTTATTTCACTATGGCATTGAATCAGCAGACCAGGAAACAAAAACTTGTGCAGACTGAGCATTCTTTTAGATGAAAATCCTCCAAGTCTAACATTGTGAAGACTGGCCTGGGCCATCTTTGCTGTCTAATAAATTGTTTAACAACATCATACACACATGATTTCCTGCTTACTGTAAAATTCCCTTGGTCCCAGAGACGAACAAAGATGGATAGCTTGCCTTCCCCGACATATAAAATTGTATATTAGGAGTGGGACCTGATATTTTTTGAAGTCCAGAAAAGTTCTAGGGAAAGATTAATACAAGCCCATGAGAAAAAAATTCTACCTAATGAGGTTATAGGACACATGAGCTAAAACAGATTTTGTGTGTTGCTACTACCAGAATGTCTGAGGAAATAAGGATGGAATCACCGTGGGCGTATCTGGGGTCAGCAAGGAGGTGCATCTCTCTCCTCACATTGTCACCTGAACTGAGATGATTGTCCTTCTGCAAATGGCAGGCCAACTCTGATGACCTGTACACTGCTCACTGTGGGCTGTGAGTGTCTGAGATTTCTGAGGAAGTGGTGTGGATCCATGTCTCAAGCCCAGTCTCAATGGGTCACATTCTCTGTTTCTCCACAGAGCCTGTGAGATTGCACATCCTCCTAGCCAGCAACATCACATTCACACAGTTTGAGAATACCACAGTCTTGACCTGCTATACAAATGCGATGTCTACCCATTGATTGTTCAGTGGCATGAATCTATAGCTCATGGAGAGAATGAAGCTGTCCCAGGACCAGAGAAGCTTCATGATAGATCCTGTCCAAAAAGAAGATTCTGGGAGTTACCAGTGTGAACTATCCAACCCCATTAGTTCTGTTGAAAGTGAGACTCTTGAGCCAGAAGTGAAATTTGAGCAACACTTCTTTCCTCATTTATGTTATTAAACTGTAAATAAAGCTTTTTCTCATTATCATAATATATTTGTTCTGAATGTGAATATTTCTTAAAGGATTTGCATTGTCAATAAATACTCAACTTTTATCCTGAAAATTTTTGTCTTTAATTATATTATACACCCATAACATTAAATTTACCACCACAAACCAATAGCCAGAAGACAATTGAGTAATGGTAAATACATTCTCATTCTTGTTAAGCAGAAATCTAGCCATTTTCATCAGTAAAACTAAAATTCTACACTTATTAAAATCAATACCCTATTTCCTCATCTCCAGATTACCCTGTAGTGACCAATCTTCTTTGTTTCTGTAAATGTGAATACTTGAGCACTCCCAGGCCCCTGCCCAGCCATCACTGAGGTGGTGGTCGCCATGGGGGCTCCTGGCCTGTCTGCCTGGAAGCTGGGGGCCAAGGCCTCTGTGTGACCCAGGGGGAGGGAAGCAGGATCCCTTTCCACACTAACTACCCTCCTGACCACACTGGGGAGACGTTGCTCCTATCAAACCCTCCCTCTCCCCCTGCCTGCCCACTCCTCCCTGCCTTCTCCCTGGGGTGCAGACGTGCCAGGAAGGCTCACCTTGCCCACCTGACCCATTTGCCCAGGTTGAATATACAGATTTGTTCTCATCAAATATTAACAAGCCATTGCTTTACTATCTTAGAGATTGACATATTCCTTTTTGTTAAAACTCCTAGAGTAAGACTTTGATCTATAGTGGATTTTCAGGTCTGGAACTACTCACATGTTGAACCACATCAGTGTTTGTCACAGGGGCTTGTTCTGTGCATTGCAGAACTTTCAATAACATCCCCGGGCCCTATCCAGCAGGTACCAATAGTCTACCCACAGTCCTGACAACCAAAAATACCTCCAGACTTTGCCAAATATCTCTGAAAGAAAAAAATCAATATAGCTGATAACCACTGAACTAGGCCTCAATATTTTCTAAGGTGAAATTGAAAAGAAGATAATAATAAGTGAGAACCTTTGATGTAGACCTTATCTGTAGACAATGCTATTTAAATAAATACAAGATAATATGGCATGCAGAATATGGAATATCAGAGACCAAGTAGATTTGTTGTTTAGGTGGAAAGTCCTTAGAAGACTTGCATTGAGCCAATAAATGCTCAAAAATGTGAGCTAACAATGTCATTATTGTTCACTTAAGGTCACATTCCACACCAGATTCCACCTCTGGTTGGTCTCAGTTGCACCATCTTCATGGTGCAGGTAACATTTCATCCCTCTGGGGATGAGCCATAGCTTTGTGATGACCACAGGGTATACGTGATGAGCCTGCAGGAATCCAAGCTCTGTCCCTTCTCCAGGGCATGGTTGTGGACAATGG
This sequence comes from Sturnira hondurensis, assembly GCF_014824575.4. Classification (NCBI taxonomy): domain Eukaryota; kingdom Metazoa; phylum Chordata; class Mammalia; order Chiroptera; family Phyllostomidae; genus Sturnira; species Sturnira hondurensis. Next base: position 77,279 of record NW_028081953.1, read on the forward strand.
GACTAGACAAAGGACCCCCACGTGGGTAGTCAACTCATCTTTTTCTCATTATTTCACTTCTGCCAGTGTATTCTTAATCCTTCTTGAGTATTCTTATCCTCATGGCAATGGGCTTATTTGCATAAGTTTGGTATGATCCTGTTTATGTGTTAATAGTATATAAATGGAAACACTGGGAGTACAACCAAGCCTTTGGCTTTATGTTCTAATTAGACTGATGTTCACATAGAACTAGACATGATTTTTCTACATTTTGTAGAAAATGTCACCCTGTTGGGCCCTCATCTCATTGCCCTTGTCACAGGCCACCAGGGGCCACCTCCACCAACTCCCACTGACAAGGGTGCCAGGCTCCCAGACCCAGGTCCTTCCCAGGTCCTTCTTTAATCTCACTCATTGTGGACCTGAGTTTGGCCTGATGAGTATTGTGGTATCTGTTGAAGAAAAGGGCATCACCCAATGCTGCAGAGTGTCCAGGTGAAGGGTGAGAATGATACTCTTGAATCTAAAGACACTGCAAAAGCTTTTATCTTAGGTGTCACAGAAATATTTGCATTAGAGCAAATGATGTGGTGAATGTCAGTTCCTCTGAGTTACCTAATTACTCAGGCCAAATCAAGGCCATGACACCAGCCATGTTGTAAAATGAAGACACTCTTCTTCCTTGGAGATGACATGTGACCTTAGAAAAGATGGCTAAAGAGAAATGTAACATTTCCCTGGAAAATTCTAGAAGCATAGCCTTCTGTAAGATCAGATCCTGGCCCTGTTTGGGGACTCTCCATTATTATGTACTTGTTTATAAATTTCTGAGAACTGATGGAGGTGCAAACTGGGTCTTGGCTGAAAGATACTCAGTTGTATTTCCCTTTACCGTGCAGAAACCAGTTTTGTTATGACCTGGAGACCTTAATCAGACAGGTTTTTCCTCACTGAGTCCTCTGACCTCAACTTTGTAGAGAATTTTTGAAGTATATACATATAATTGCAATTTGTAATTGAGGATGCTTTCTCTGCCCTTTTAAAGTATACGTAAGTCTTCTTTAAAACTTCTCATCAGTGTTATAATTCACAGAAAACCTGTCTCAAATGCCTGAATCCATTTCCTTGAAATTCAACCTCCTGGTGTAGGGTGGCCCAGTGTCTGAGGAAGGGAAGGCATGACTTGGGTGGAGACCTTTACAACCAACCTGTGAAAGGACCTCCTTTTGGGATTTCATGAGAAGTTTTGCTTTTCTCTTCTGCACAGTTAGCAAACACAGCTACCTGCGATCCTTCCCCTGTTTTGACAATCTCAGCAGGCTTTGGTCCCAGGGGTGTCGAGTTCTGTCTCACTGCTCTGTTGCATGTCCTTGAATAAATCCTCACTTGCCTCTTTAAATTTGTCTAATTTATGTGTTACTTTTACATCACCTTCCTGTAATTATTGATCCTATCATGTTGCTCACAGTATCAATCCTTATATTTAACTTGTAATCTTTTTTCCTCCTCTAGCTACCATCCTACAGATAAATGTCCCAATTATTCTCACTCTTTTCTGACTTGGCTTCCACAGCAAAAGATTCTTCTTTTTGCTGCACAGATTCTTCTAGGACCACATTTGCCTCAAAGAGGCCTTTGTCCCAGAATCTGAGAAGATGTGTCGACATGAACAAGCACCCGTCTACAGTGGTCTAACCACCAGCTGTGTTCTTATTCCACATCCATTTTTATGCACAGTTAAGGAGCAAGATCTCAGAAATATTTTTAAAATATTCATTCAACTCTAGTAAACATGCAAGATCCTTTCATGTCAGCCACCAGCAGATCTGTCCCGAGTGACCCTATTTCGGGTCCTCTGGGACCTGCAGCTCAGGCCCTTCATCAGTGTCCTCAGCCTTTGTTTGTTGTTTTCACAGACTCCATGGGCCCGTCCTTAGCAAGTCCAAGCACAGAACCTGGGAAGTGGGAACTAAATCTCTCCTCTAGTTCTGTTTTCTTCTCTGCTCCTTGTGGCCTCTAAGGTATTTGACTGAAATCTTTGGTAACCTGGCCCAAGGTGGATTGTGGGTAAGCAGAGGTGGGCATAGAGCAAGAGGTTGAAGGAATGGGGTGTGCTTAGCGTCAGAATGAGAAACCGTGAAGCCCAGGTATTTGAGGGCGTTAAGGGCTATAGGGTTTCAGGGTGATTTAGGAGTGTAAGTCGGCAGGGCTTTCGGGGGTCAAAATAAATGGAGGAATATGAGCGAGGGGCCAGCCTACCTGCTGGGGTGGTGCTGGGAAATGGAGTTGTCATTGTCTCAGACTTGGAGAGATGTTGGGTAGTTTAGGATTATTGTATGTTCATCATGAAGGTAAGGACAAAAATGGGGTGTGGTTTGAGGCTTCAAGAGATAAGATTTAATAAATGTATCCTCATTGTCACCTGTCTTAAAGTTGCCAGTGATGCAGGTGGTGAAAAAATCGCAAAGAGAAGAAAATGCAGAGAATAAAGTTTTCATCTACCCTCCAAGAGAGGAGCCAGGGCTTGGCGTGGAGAGATACACCAGCAGCAAAATGCAGGGGCTTTGAGCTTTTGTTAGGTAATTAGGGCGATTGTAGTGCAGGATGTTTCAGCTGGTCTTACTCAGGCTACAGCTTGTTCTGGTGTTATCTCTATGGCTGCAGGGTCCAGGCATTGCAGTCTGGCACATCTGGTTTTGTAAGTTCTCAGGACCTCCGTGCCTTCAGGATGTTTCCAGGAATTTTCTAGTCCTGAGAACTGAGCCTCATTAAACAAGAGTCAGTCAAGCCAGCTCTGGCAAAGAGAGCCTGAAAAGGGGACCATTGTTCTACTCCCTCTGGCTCTTGAGATGGATTTATTCTTAATGACCTGGCACCATGCTGGTTCCTGGGAGTAGAGACAAAAGTGTCTTCTTCTGGAAATGCTTCCTGAAGGTTATCAGTGTAGAATTACCCCCGTCTGTGGATCTAGGTATGCATTGTCAAGAGGGAGAAGGTGAAATCAGATATCCCAAAAGGCAAAACCTGTGGCCAGAGGCCATTTAGTGGAGGGAATCTCCCAGAGCCTGGATGCTCCACCGAATGAAGGATATGAGATATTTGAGGAGATGCGGCCCAAAAATGAAAATAAAAATGGCTGCTATAGGTCCTAGCGTACACCTTTCCTGGTGTAAGCCAGGAAAAGCTGGGACTAGATATTGACCTTAAAATCCCCAACAGAGAGAGGCAAACTAGTAGGTGAAGTCTGTATGGCTGAAACTGCATCAGTACTTCTCAATAATTCCAACATAAATGATGAAAGAAGAAAAATGAAAAATTAGCTTGAAAAAGAACTAGAAAAATTAGGATTTAATTCAATTTGTGGGTGACAAGTGGACATTGTGATTGCCTCTGAAGCTTGATTTCTTTTTTTTAAAAATATATTTTATTGATTATACCATTAGAGTTGTTCTATTCCCCCCTTCATTCCCCTCCACCCGCACACTCCCTCCCCCACCATTTTCCCCCCTTAGTTTATAACCACGTGTCTCAAGTTCTTTAGATTCTATATTTCCCCCACTATTCTCGCCCTCCCCTATCTATTTTCTACCTACCATCTATGCTATTTTCTGTGCCTTCTCCCCCCTTATCCTCCTCCCACTCCCCTGTTGCTAACCCTCCATGTGTTCTTCATTTCTATGGTTCCACTCCTGATCTAGCTGTCCTCTTGGTTTGCTTTTGTTTTAGGTGTGGTTGTTAATAACTGTGAGTTTGCTGTCCTTTCACTGTTCATATTTTTCATCTTCTTTTTCTTATATAAGTCCCTTTAGCATTTCATATAATAAGGGCTTGGTGATGATGAACTCCTTGAACTTGACCTTATCTGAGAAGCACTTTATCTGTCCTTCCATTCTAAATGAAAGTTTTGCTGGATAAAGCAATCTTGGCTGTAGGTCTTTGGATTTCATGACTTGGAATACTTCTTTCCAGCCCCTTCTTGCCTGTAAGGTCTCTTTTGAGAAATCCGCTGACAGTCTGATGGGTACTCCTTTGTAGGTGACTGTCCCCTTATCCCTTGCTGCTTCTAGGATTCTCTCCTTCATTTTAGTCTTGGCTAATGTAATTATGATGTGCCTTGGTGTGTTCCTTCTTGGGTCCAACTTCTTTGGGACTCTCTGAGCTTCCTAGATTTCCTGGAAGTCTATTTCCTTTGCCAGACTGGGGAAGTTCTCCTTTATTATTTGTTCAAATAAGTGTTCCACTCGTGGCTGTTTCTTTCCCCCTTCTGGTACCCCTATAATCTGGATGTTGGAACATTTAAAGATGTCCTGGAGGTTCCTAAGCCTCTCTCCTCATTTTTTTGAATTCTAATTTCTTCATTCCTTTCCGGTCGGTGTTTTGTTCTTCCTTCTGGTCCATTCCATTGATTTGAGTCCCAGTTTCCTTTTCATCGCTATTGGTTTCCTGGACATCTCCCTTCATTTCAATTAGTTTAGCCTTCATATGTTCCTCTAATTTGTGACTGTACTCTACCAATTCTGTCAGCATCCTGATAAATAGTGTCTTAAATTGGGCTTCTGAGAGGCTGGCAATCTTTGGTCGCTTAGAGTTATTGGCTCTGGGACTTTGGGTTCTTCTTGCGCCATCTTTTGGGCTGTTTGTGCCTGTTCTGTAGCAGGATCAGAGCCCTAAGGTGTTCACTAGAGCAGGGCAACTCAGTCGCTGGGTTGTGACACTGTATGTAGGGGCTGAAACCTGATTTCTCTCCCTAAAATCACCATTATTTTACAAAGAGACTGCACTAAGTTCAGTTCAAATTGGATAATAATTTACATGAACATAACAAGAATAGTAGTTGATTATATAATGCTCTTTCAAATCTGCTTTGCTGGGATTTCACAAGGAACCTCCAGACTGAACTTTAGTCAGCCCTTCATGGCACAAAAGACAAGCCACACAGTTGCCATCTGTCTTTGCCTGTAATGCCTACAGGTTTGGGTGGATCCCTCAAAATCTTGAGGTCTCCAACATGTCTGGAGGTTCCTTCCTTGCCATCTACAGGAAAACAACTTCTATTTCTTATCTGAAAACACTGCAATAAACCATATGACCAAGCAAGGTACCAGGATATTTCTCCAAGGGACTCTTAGTGGCTTCAAATTGAATTTCAATTCCTGAAGGCTTTCTCATGACATCCAGAGTCCAGGCATGACTCTTTCCATCATCACGTTCCAGACAAAGACTTGGTTAATAAAACCACATTTGGAAACTGATGCTATATAAACAGAATAGATTCTTATTGATTTATGCAAATAAACATATTGCCATGAAAATCATACTCATTCCTTAGGAGTTGCTGAATTCTGGAGGGATTAGGTAGGGAGAAAAATATAAAGGCTTCAATATTGCTTAGGAGGGTGTGCTTTACAAATTGCTCTAGAGGAAAAAATAACAAGTTTCCTTATATCTGGAAAACAAAAAGATTTAAAATTAGCAATATTTTGAATCAATTTTCATTTGTCTTGATTATTTGAATTCCATGATCCATTTATTCCTTAAGGTTCCAGTAAATGAAGATATCTTTGAAGTCTTCATTTACTTCAAAGACATGACTTGCTTAAATACATGTAATTTATTTTTTAAAAGATTTTATTTATTTTCATGGAGAGAGGAAGGGAGGGAGAAAGAAAGAGAGAGAAACATCAATGTGTGGTTGCCTCTCAATTGCCTGCAAGCCAAGCATGTGCCCTGACTGGGAATCAAACCAGCAACTCTTTGGTTTGCAGGTGGGCACTCAGTCCACTGAGCCATACCAGCCAGAGCTAGATACATATAATTTAAAGTCAGAGTTCTTTACATGAACTTTTCCAAAGATACATTTGTAAATGGCTAGAGTAAAACAATGACTATAAATAACAAAATTTACAATGACATGATTATAGATTTGCTCAAAAAGCAATTGACAAAGACTTTGCATTTTGTAAGATGTAACCTTCCAAGATAGTAATATCTTGGTGAGTAATAATTACTATGAAATTACATAAAAGAATAATAGAAAGCCCATATGTTTAGATTAACACACACTGTCAATACAAATAAAGACCTAACAGTATGAAAGTTCTGCAGTGTGGCACAGAACGTGTTGTAAGTATGCACTGAGCATTGTGAGACCACCCTCCCAGAGTCACGCTGTCTGAAAGTGGACTCAGAAATGCCATGTATTGTCTGGTGACACTTGGCATCTGTGCTCCATTTCCTTCTATGTTTCCTCTCATATCAAAGGGACACTAAAATATTACAAACTACCTTTCCTCGATTCCTCATGATTGAAAATCCAGATGTGAATCAAATTCAGCCTCTGAGGTGCACTTCTGTTTAACTCAGAAGCTGGAAGGGAGATGGAACCATTATTTCTGCTGCTGTGTTGACTGATGGGCGGCTGTGGCAGACACAGCTTTATGTGAAGAAACAGGTGTTTGTTTACCTCTGGATGGGGCTGTGACCGTGCAACATTGAAACCAGACTCCGAGTGGCAGCTCCCTAACTTCCATTTCTTCAGCTATTCACTAATTTCACAAGCACCTAATTCTTTGTGTTAAAGGTGTTTCTGCACAAATGTTCACGGCAGGTTTACTTGTAACAGCCCCAAATTGGAAACAACACAAATGTCCACAAAGGAGTGAATTAATACACAAATTTAATGCATCCCTGGATTGAGACAGAAAGAAAAGATTTTTTTAAAAAGAACTATGTCAAAATTGTGTTAAGTCAAGGAGCCAAACTCCACCTAAAATTACATGTTATATCATTCAAATTTTGGAAATTCTAGAAAATAAAAATGAATCTATAATGACAGAAAGCATGTGAGTGTTTTCTTCACACCTGGTTGGAGTGGAGAGGGGCAGAATGAAGAGATTACAAGAGGTCATGAAGAGACTTTAAGAGTAAGGGACATTTTCATCATACTCATTGTGACAACCTCTCTGGTATATGCAACTGGAAAAACTTTATAGGTCATATACTATCTATATTTTAGGCTTATGATGTCCAATAGTAAGTAAATAAGTAGATTCAAAGTATATATATCTATATATATATATAGCAAATATATAAGTTGAAAAGAAAATACAAAACTCAAAAAAATGCCTAACATGTTCTCTTCCCCATTTTTTCTTCTTGTCCACCAGGGGGCAGCAGAAGTACAGAAGCCTTTCTGGGGCACCACCCACTCCAACTCAGCAGCACCCACAGCCCCTCAGGGTCCAACTTCACCAGATCAATCATTACACAGTCTTCCTAACTCTTCAAGCTCCCCACAGTGGACTCCATCTGCTGCTCAGTCCAGCACATCGTCAGCCTACCAATGGGCACTCCTCTGTAAGATGCTTTTTTTTTTTTAACACCATCTGTTTTTCAAGGGGAAAATGGCCACTGACTCTTGATGTCTTGGCCACGAAGTCATTTTGTCAGCAGGGCTCTTAGGGATCCTGAGAGCAGCAGAGACTCGAGTGCATGCTGTGTGCACACCAGAAAAGGTTTTTTTTTCATGTTCCCTCACTTGTTTAGAACTAATTTTTTAAATCATAGTTTACTAGAGAGCCCCTGTTAGAAAGTAAACTCAATGAGTACAGGGCCCACATATGTCTTATTCTCTTTGGAGTTTCCAGGTCCCAACCAAGAACCTGACACATCACAGATGCTCAGTAAACACTCATTAAATTGATATAGAAGACCACACAATGGAAGGTTGTCACCCTTTGTGACATTTGAAGTCAAAGTAGGGTTCTTATACACACAAAGGCACTGGTGTCAACATGAGAGTACAGCAGCACATGGTTGGGGACATCCCAGGCTCAGGTCTTTATTTCCTATACAGTCAAGAGGTAAGAAAAACCTCTTAACTGTGAAAGGTTGGACCACCCTCTATTTCCAGAAAATCACAGCCTTCCATAGGCCCACCTTATGGGTTTTGTCTCATCACCCAGGCCTGTGTTTTTCCTGTTCTCCAAGACACCTGACCTAACTGCAACTCAGGATCCTCAACCCCTGGGGGAGTTACTGCCAGGGGAGGAAGGAGCGAACCCTGACCTAATAGGAATCAGGGGATGAGTTTTCACTCCCAGAGTCCCCAGGCTGTGGGGCATGTGCCTGAACTTTCTGAAGACATGTCACCAGGTCATAATGTCCTCAGGAACAAAGGAAACTTCTTGTACAGGATGGGACAGGAGAACCCAGAAACTGCAGTCACTTCCATCTCAGAGGGGCTGAGGGTCCCATGGGAACCTCCCTACTCCTAACAGAAGGACACACAGGGTCTCCTGGCTGAGTCGTCTCATGGAGCTGCTCCAGGTCCTGGCCCTGAGAGGAGGCCTAGGTCAGATGACAGACAGGGACACATATGACTTTTATGAAATGCCCCAATGCTGTGATGAAGGGCACACAGCATATTTGGGGGATCAAGCCTCCTTGAAAACACTCCCTCACAAATGCCTCAGGAGAATGTTCCTCAGATCCTCCCTCTGAACCCTTGAAAGCATAAAACTCTGTCTGAAATAGCACATGCCCCTGGTGGGACAGTTCTCCTAGCACTGGACTCATACCACTCTGGACAATGCCTGACCTGTCTCTGGGCTCACCCTGCACTGGTCAGCATCCCTGTGCAGCACCTGACATTGGCTGCAGATCTACTCCTGCCCTTTAGGGGGCAACATTGAGCCACAGAGAAAACACGCAGGACATTCACACCTGAACCTGACTATGGCTAAGATGAATCAAGAGCCTGTTTTACCTCTCTTTCTTCCTTCAATAGACATTTTCTGGTCCTCCCTCAGGCCTGCTGTGTCCCACCTGCTACTTCTGGAGACTGTTAACAGAAAGTGTCTGTGCAGTAACCCTGACATGCTCAGGGGCCACATGGCATAACAAGCTCAGTGACCAAAACTAACTAATAGGACAAAACCCACTCTCTCAGGCCCTCTCTCCCAGAGCTGGCTGGACCCTATAAAGCATGCTGATCCCAATTGTTTTATGAGCCTTCATCCTCAGGACTAGAAAGTTACTGGAAGCGCCCTGAAGGTGCAGAGGCTCTGAAAACTTATGAAACAGGACATGCTAGACTGCGATGACCACTGGACCCTGCACCCAAACATAACATCGAAATAAGCTGCAGCCCAAAACATCCAGCTCTGCAACCACCCCCATCACCCGATAGAAACTCTCAGCCCCAACCCCTCAGTGCTGGTGCTGGTGCTGGTGCTGGTGCTGGTGCTGGTGCTGGTCTGGGTGTACATCTCTGCCCTTTTCCACTGGGAGAGTAAAATAAAACTTTTACCGTCTGCACTTTCTTCTCTTTGTGAATTTTTCTCAGGTCACATCACTGTTACAGAATGGACCCATGGCTGGTGGGGTCTGTGCAGGGACAAGATACTGTCACCGAATAGCACACCCTCTCCTGGGGTCCCCTGTTACAAGGTTTGCCTTGCCTGCCACCCTTAGGAATTATAGCCCTCGATGCCAGAGTTTGGTGAAAAGGAAAGGAACTATTTATTCAAAAGTTATACAGACTTAGAGTACTGACTTAACGTCTTCATTAAAATGCCAAAGATCCTCGAAACTTCCCAAAAAACATACTATCCTTTCTTCCCCACCTTTGCCCAGTCTTGGATACCACATCTCAGGAAAAGAATAGCAGTTTGTGGCAGGCAGGTCTCCCATGGTTCCCAGCACCATCAGTTGTGCTGCTAGGATCTCTAGTCCTTAATCCAAAACCACATGCCACCTCCTCATGGCCCACCAGCAAGAGTCCTTTCACCCCTTTCCTTCCCACAACCTCTCTCCTGCACTCTTCCAAACTGCTAAGAGAGAGCTCTACATGATTGCTACATTATGCTTTCCTGCTTCCAAAAACACCGTGGTTAAGGGAGCCCCACAACTGCATGGTTTCCCCCCAAAACCACATGGTCCACATGCTTGGTTGCCCTACCTGGGTTTAAATCCCGGCGTGAATCTTCCTCTGCATTCCGGTTTCCGACTCTTCTCACAACCGGCCACACCTGCCAGCACTCTGGTGGTTTTCCATCTTTTCTCGGCTGCCATAGTAAGTATGGGCGGATGGAGTCCCCTGGTGCGTAGCAACAATTTCCGAGCTTTCACCCAGGTGCTGTAACCAGGGGCAGCTGCCTCTCAGTTATGAAGTCACTCCCATCGCCCCGGCTGAAAGCAGCAGTTATAGATATATAAAAATAACCATTTTTGCATATCAGGTATGAAGCTGGCCAACTGTTGACATGCAAAATAAGTCTCAATGGCCCTGCTCCATGTGTGCCAACCCCAGTTCAGACTTGTGGGGGTGAGGACTTTCTATATTTTTAATATTTCCTGGACACCCCGAGTTCTAGACCCCACTACAAACCCCTCTTCGGAGGGGCCCTGGCTGCATCCTGCTACCTGACCACTGTAACATTTACAGCCTTCACAAATCTTTCTGCAACTTTGGCAAACTTACTTATTCCTTTAGGAATAACTATTTTTAGAACAACTGACTTTCAATCTGTTCTTCTAAANGGCATGTGCCCTGACTGGGAATCAAACCAGCAACTCTTTGGTTTGCAGGTGGGCACTCAGTCCACTGAGCCACACCAGCCAGAGCTAGATACATATAATTTAAAGTCAGAGTTCTTTACATGAACCTTTCCAAAGATACATTTGCAAATGGCTAGAGTAAAACAATGACTATAAATAACAAAATTTACAATGACATAATTATAGATTTGTTCAACAAGCAATTGACAAAGACTTTGCATTTTGTAAGATGTAACCTTCCAAGATAGTAATATCTTGGTGAGTAATAATTACTATGAAATTACATAAAAGAATAATAGAAAGCCCATATGTTTAGATTAACACACACTGTCAATACAAATAAAGACCTAACAGTATGAAAGTTCTGCAGTGCGGCACAGAACGTGTTGTAAGTATGCACTGAGCATTGTGAGACCACCCTCCCAGAGTCACGCTGTCTGAAAGTGGACTCAGAAATGCCATGTATTGTCTGGTGACACTTGGCATCTGTCCTCCATTTCCTTCTATGTTTCCTCTCATATCAAATGGACTAAAATATTACAAACTACCTTTCCCCAATTCCTCCTGATTGAAAATCCAGATGTGAATCAAATTCAGCCTCTGAAGTGCACTTCTGTTTAACTCAGAAGCTGGAAGGGAGATGGAACCATTATTTCTGCTGCTGTGTTGACTGATGGGCGGGCTGTGGCAGACACAGCTTTATGTGAAGAAACAGGTGTTTGTTTACCTCTGGGTGGGGCTGTGGCTGTGCAACATTGAAACCAGACTCCGAGTGGCAGCTCCCTAACTTCCATTTCTGTAGCTATTCACTGATTTCACAAGCACCTAATTCTTTGTGTTAAAGGTGTTTCTGCACAAATGTTCACGGCAGGTTTACTTGTAACAGCCCCAAATTGGAAACAACACAAATGGCCACAAAGGGGTGAATTAATACACAAATTTAATGCATCCCTGGGTTGAGACAGAAAGAAAAGATTTTTTTAAAAAGAACTATGTCAAAATTTTGTTAAGTCAAGGAGCCAAACTCCACCTAAAATTACATGTTATATCATTCAAATTTTGGAAATTCTGAAAATAAAAATAAATCTATAGTGACAGAAAGCATGTGAGTGTTTTCTTCACACATGGTTGGAGTGGAGAGGGGCAGAATGAAGAGATTACAAGAGGTCATGAAGAGACTTTAAGAGTAAGGGACATTTTCATCATACTCATTGTAACAACCTCTCGGGTATATGCAACTGGAAAAACTTTATAGGTCATATACTATCTATATTTTAGGCTTATGATGTCCAACAGTAAGTAAATAAGTAGGTTCAAAGTCTATATACACATATAAAATATTGCAAAAATATAAGTTGAAAAGAAAATACAAAACTCAAAAAAATGCCTAACATGTTTTCTTCCCCATTTTTTCTTCTTGTCCACCAGGGGGCAGCAGAAGTACAGAAGCCTTTCTGGGGCACCACCCACTCCAACTCAGCAGCACCCACAGCCCCTCAGGGTCCAACTTCACCAGATCAATCATTACACAGTCTTCCTAACTCTTCAAGCTCCCCACAGTGGACTCCATCTGCTGCTCAATCCAGCACATCGTCAGCCTACCAATGGGCACTCCTCTGTAAGATGCTTCTTTTTTTTAACACCATCTGTTTTTCAAGGGGAAAATGGCCACTGACTCTTGATGTCTTGGCCACGAAGTCATTTTGTCAGCAGGGCTCTTAGGTATCCTGAGAGCAGCAGAGACTCGAGTGCATGCTGTGTACACACCAGAAGAGGTTTTTTTTTCATGTTCCCTCACTTGATTAGAACTAATTTTTTAAATCATAATTTACCAGAGAGCCCCTGTTACAAAGTAAACTCGATGAGTACAGGGCCCACATATGTCTTATTCTCTTTGGAGTTTCCAGGTCCCAACCAAGAACCTGACACATCACAGATGCTCAGTAAACACTCATTAAATTGATATAGAAGACCACACAATGGAAGGTTGTCACCCTTTGTGACATTTGAAGTCAAAGTAGGGTTCTTATACACACAAAGGCACTGGTATCAACATGAGAGTACAGCAGCACATGGTTGGGGACATCCCAGGCTCAGGCCTTTATTTCCTATACAGTCAGGAGGTAAGAAAAACCTCCTAACTGTGAAAGGTTGGACCACACTCTATTTCCAGAAAATCACAGCCGTCCACAGGCCCACCTTGTGAGTTATGTCTCATCACCCAGGACCTGTGTTTTTCCTGTTCTCCAAGACACCTGACTTGACAGAAACTCTGGATCCTCAACCCTTGGAAGAGTTACTGCCAGGGGAGGAAGGAGCAAACCCTGACCTTATAGGAATCAGCAGAAGAGTTTTCACTCCTAGAGTCCCCAGACTGGGACATGTGCCTGAACTTTCTGAAGACATGTCACCAGGTCATAATGTCCTCAGGAACAAAGGAAACTTCTTGTACAGGATGGGACAGGAAAACCCAGAATCTGCAGTAGCTTCTACCTCAGAGGGACTGAGGGTCCCATGGGAACCTCCCTACTCCTAACAGAAGGACACACAGGGTCTCCTGGCTGAGTCGTCATGTGGAGCTTCTCCAGCTTCTGGCCCTGAGAGGAGGCCTAGGTCAGATGACAGACAGGGACACATATGACTTTTATGAAATGCCCCAATGCTGTGATGAAGGGCACACAGCATATTTTGGGGATCAAGCCTCCTTGACAACACTCTCTCCCAAATGCCTCAGGAGAATGTTCCTCAGATCCTCCCTCTGAACCCTTGAAAACATAAAGCTCTGTCTGAAACAGCACATGCCCCTGGTGGGACAGTTCTCCTGGCACTGGACTCATAGCACTCTGGACAATGCCTGACCTGTCTCTGGGCTCACCCTGCACTGGTCAGCATCCCTGTGCAGCACCTGACATTGGCTGCAGGTCTACTCCTGACCTTTAGGGGGCAACATTGAGCCACAGAGAAAACACGCAGGAAATTCACACCTGAACCTGACTATGGCTAAGATGAATCAAGAGCCTGTTTTACCTCTCTTTCTTCCTTCAACAGACATTTTCTGGTCCTCCCTCAGGCCTGCTGTGTCCCACCTGCTACTTCTGGAGACTGTTAACAGAAGGTGTCTGTGCAGTAACCCTGACATGCTCAGGGGCCACATGGCATAACAAGCTCAGTGACCAAAACTAACTAATAGGACAAAACCCACTCTCTCAGGCCCTCTCTCCCAGAGCTGGCTGGACCCTATAAAGCATGCTGACCCTAATTGTTTTATGAGCCTTCATCCTCAGGACTAGAAAGTTACTGGAAGCGCCCTGAAGCTGCAGAGGCTCCGGGAACTTATGAAACAGGACCTGCTAGACCACAATGACCACTGGACCCTGCACCCAAACAAAACATCGGAACAAGCTGTAGCCCAAAACATCCAGCTCTGCAACCACCCCGATCACCCAATAGAAACTCTCAGCCCCAACCCCTCAGTGATGGTGCTGGAGCTGGTGCTGGTGCTGGTGCTGGTCTGGGTGCACATCTCTGGCCTTTTCCACTGGGAGAGTAAAATAAAACTTTTACTCTCTACACTTTCTTCTCTTTGTGAATTTTTCTCAGCCCACATCACTGACTGTTAGAGAACGGACCCATGGCTGGTGGGGTGTGTGCGGGGACAAGATACTGTTACTGAATAACACACCCTCTCCTGGGGTCCCCTGTTACGAGGTTTGCCTTGCCTGCCACCCTTAGGAATTATAGCCCTCAATGCCAGAGTTTGGTCAAAAGGAAAGGAACTATTTATTGAAAAGTTACACAGACTTAGAGTAATGACTTAACAATGTCTGCGTTAAAATGCCAAAGTTCCTTGAAATTCCTCAAAACACACACTATCCTTTCTGCCCCTCCCTTTGCCTGGTCTTGGATACCATATCTCAGAAAAAGAATAGAAGTCTGTGGCTCAGGCAGCCCCCCGGTCCTTCCCAGTAGTCCACACTCGGCTGGCAGGCCTCCTGTGGTTCCCAGCACCATCAGCTGTGTTGCCAGAATCTTCAGTCCTTAATCCAAAACCACATGCCACCTCCTCATGGCCCACCAGCAAGAGTCCTTTCACCCCTTTCCTTCCCACAACCTCTCTCCTGCACTCTTCCAAACTGCTAAGAGAGACCTCTACATGATTGCTACATTATGCTTTCCTGCTTCCAAAAACACCGTGGTTAAGGGAGCCCCACAACTGTATGGTTTCCCCCCAAAACCACATGGTCCACACGCTTGGTTGCCCTACCTGAGTTTAAATCCCTGCGTGAATCTTCCTCTGCATTCCGGTTTCCGACTCTTCTCACAACCGGCCACACCTGCCAGCACTCCGGTGGTTTTCCATCTTTTCTGGGCTGCCATAGTAAGTATGGGCGGATGGAGTCCCCTGGTGCGTAGCAACAATTTCCGAGCTTTCACGCAGGTGCTGTAACGAGGGGCAGCTACCTCCCAGTTATGAAGTCACTCCCATCGCCCTGGCTGAAAGCAGCAGTTATAGATACATAAAAATAACCATTTTTGCATATCAGGTATGAAGCTGGCCAACTGTTGACATGCAAAATAAGTCTCAATGGCCCTGCTCCATGTGTGTCAACCCCAGTTCAGACTTGTGGGGGTGAGGACTTTCTATATTTTTAATATTTCCTGGACACCCCGAGTTCTAGACCCCACTACAAACCCCTCTTCGGAGGGGCCCTGGCTGCATCCTGCTACCTGACCACTGTAACATTTACAGCCTTCACAAATCTTTCTGCAACTTTGGCAAACTTACTTATTCCTTTAGGAATAACTATTTTTAGAACAACTGACTTTCAATCTGTTCTTCTAAACTGCATCTTCATCCCTTACATCCCTTACATCCCTTACTGCCTTCTATTGTTAAAACCATACAATTTCTTCCCAATTTCATTTGAACTTTTAACTTTAGAAACCTCAATTTCCAATATTAGAATGTAACCAGCCAGCATTCCTTAGACTGACTTTCAAGAACATATTTAGAAACACGGTCTCCTCTGTTGGCAAACATAGTCTCACTGTCGAGAAACACAGCTCCCACAAAGCACACGCGTTTGTCGACAGCTGCAAATTGGTCCTATAGCTAAAATCAAGTAAACTTAAACTAAATTGATTTGCTCAGATATCGCTAAGGTTTTTCCCCCTTTAAATAATAATTTTTTCCTCAAAATTTGCCTGAACAAAAACTGCTGAGTCCGACCTTAAATTTGAGACAGGTCAGACATTGAGAAGGGAGCCTGGACCTGAATGATGCTCTCCCACCCAGCAGCCTCACGGAGAGGGAGCTGGGTGCCAGGCTTTGGGGGGTCCTAAAGGGACAGCCAGCTGGAACAGGGAGCGGCTGGGAGAAAGCCAGTCTTAGGTGGGACAGGAAGGAGAGGCCTGAGGAGGAGAAGTAGGGAGAACCCATGGAGGGGATGATAAAGAATTAGACAGAGGAGCAGGAGATCATCTTGGGTTTTAAAATATCATTCTCTACCCCCTGCATTGAGGGGCAGGCACCCTGCTGCTTTTGCAACCAGCAGTGAGGTTGATTAGCATGAATTACCCTATTTGTCCCAGGATTTAGCATCTCCCATGTCTAAATTGAGAATTCTCAATTGGGATTTATCTTTTTTTCCAATAATTGACTTTTGCTAAGGATGTTGCTATTCTTCAAGGGAATACCTCAACTTAGTGAGAAAAACTTAGAAATTGTAAGTAATACATATTTATATTCTCGAGATGATGACATTTGGATAAATTGAATGACCATAAATTAAATTAATTTAAAGAAAGAAGGAAATGTTTTCAGGAGCCATGGAATGATTTTCCAAAATTTTATTTGGACAGATAGAACATTTGCTATACACTTTACAAGCTAAAGTAGGATACATTATTTAGTAATTTTTTTACATTAGGAAATAATCTTTTAAAAAGCCAAATGTGTTAGCTCATGTACATATGAAAACTGTAGGTAATTGACTCGCTATAGATAGGATTGATTTCTTTTTTTTTTTAATGTTTATGTCCATGAAGGAAGGCAGAAACATTTTCTGCTTGGTGGGTAATGATGGGCTGATACTGGTGAGTTACAATGACTGAGAGACTCATTTCACTGGGCAAAGAGTGCAATTTGTTTTGAATGTTTTACCTCCTGTACAGTATTTTTATTGTGCCCATCACCCCAGTTCTCTAGATTGGTTAAGCATACAGACGGTACAATTAAAAAGGAATTGGGTGAGTGTTCAGAAGCTTTTAGTTTCCCTTGGCCAAGATCTCTCCCTACAGGGCTCCTCAAATGGATGTCTACTTCTTTTGGGAAACACACAGCTTTTCTCCTCACTAAATAGTCACTGATTACCTTATGAATACAGGGAAAGGGACATATAGATCAACCTTCCCAAAAACTACAATCTACCTTATATCATGAACTTACTAAATGAGCTATAGAAACCTATAAGGAGTTTTTTCAATCTATTGAGATTGGGCTTCCCAGCATTTGTGTTCAGTTTGATTCAAATGACCTCATTATAATTCTCTACAAGTTTAAACAATGTTTACGTTGACAGTGAAATTCCAGGCTCCCAAGCAGCCCTTGGTCTTCCTGGTGAACTGCCCTCCCCCTGTGACTCTGCATAGTCTGCCCAGGAGTGGCCTAAAATCAAGATAAAAGACATGCTTATCATCCTTATTATTAGAAAAATTTGAAGAGTTTTGGTCTCTCCATTCTAAGAATGAGGAAAGTAGTCCAAATACCTTTCTACAATGTCACACGAGAAACCTGAGTCTTCTCGAGGTGGCCACACACCCAGAGTCACAGCCTGCAGGTGGAGTAAGACATGCCATGTGTGGTCTGCGGGCACTTGGCATCTGTGCTCCATCCACCCCTCTCCATGTTTCCTCCTCTGTCAGGGACTGAACGGTTCAACACTGTCTTTCTTCAAGCCTGGTGGTTGAGATTCCAGATGTCAGTTAGACTCAGCCTCTGAGATGCACTTGTGTTTAATTCAGAAGCTGGAAGTGAGATGGAACCATTATTTCTGCTGCTGAGGTGACAGATGGGTGGGCTGTGGCCAACACAGGTTTATGTGGAGAACAGGTGTTGGTGTACGTCCGGGTGGGGCTGTGGCCCTGCGACCTTGAGACCAGACTCCCAGTGGCACCTCCTTCCCTTGCATTTCTCTAGCTCTTTAGTGGTTTTATAAACACTTAATTATTTGTGTTAAAGACCTTCTTGGCATAAATACTCAAGGCAGGTTTACTCATAAAAGCCCCAAATTAAGAACAACACTGATATCCATAAATAGGGAATGGAAAAATAAATTTGCTACATCTTTAAATGGGAATAGAGCGAACTGATAAAAAATAACTATTTCCAAATAATTGTGCTCAGTCAAAAAGTCCACCTTCACCTGTAGTTTTAAATTTTGAAAATTCTAAAAACTGCTGACTAATTTATAGTGACAGAAACCGGTGACGGTTTTTGGTTTTTAACACTGGGCAAGTGGGTGGGAAAGGGGAAAATGAAGAACTACAAAAGAGCCTGAGGAGACACAACAGTAAGGAAAGTGTTTGTCGTCTTCTTTGTGCCCACATCTCGGGTGCATCCATCTGGCAAAACCGAACAAGTTGGATTCCTCCTGAATGTTCAAGTTATTCTATGTCAGCTGTAACTCAACAGATATGTTGAAAATTATACATACACATATGAAATACTGCTAAAAGTATAAGTTCAGTAGGAAATTTTAGAAAATTCCTAACTGTAACAAGACTTTTCCTTGCACATTTTTCTGCTTGTCCATCAGTGAGAGGAGCCTCCCCCAAGGGGCTGATGATCTCACCACAGCAGCAACCACAGCTCAGCAGATTGACTCTCAGCACACCACTCAGCCCACAGGCCTTCTCACTCTCAAGCTCCCCACACTGGATTCTGTCAGCTTTTCCAACCAGCCAGGCATCCGCCCACCAAAGACCAGTGTAGCCCCTTACCATGCTCGGTCCTTCATTGGGCCAATGGCCACTCACACTTCAGTTCTCAGGCAAAAAGTCACTTTCTCAGAAGTGCCCTCTCTGACCCTCAGAACAACCTAGACTCAAGTACAAACTCTGGATGCACCAGAAAGTTTTATGCACTGACCTTCTTTGGTTTGTAATTAAATTTTTACTGCTGTGGTTTACCTGAAAGCCTGGCCCACTGTTACAAAATGAACTTCATAAGCACAAAGTTTTTATACATCTATATATATAGTTTGTGGAGATCCCCAGGCCCAGCCCAATGTCTGACACATCACAGATGCTCGGGAAACACCCATTAAATGAATAAGAGAAAGCACACAATGGAAGCCTGTCACCCTGTGTAACACTGAGGTAAGGGCATGTTCGTTATAGACATGAAGAAATTGAGGTCCACATGGGAGGAGGTCACCAAAGGCTCAAGATGTTTCAGGTTTGGACCTTTACCCCTTGTATCATCAGGAGAGAGAGCAGGGACCTCCTAAGTCTGATAGTTTGCATCCCCTTTATTCCCAGAAAACCACAGCCCTCCCTGTCCCCAACTTGTAAGTGACCTTGAGAAGTTGCATCCAGCCACAAGAAATGACTGGAACAGCAGCCTGTTCCTTCTTTTTTTCATAGAGACCTGACCTGGCACATTCTCTGGCGCCCTCTTCACCCCAGGTAGTGTTATTACCCAAGATGGACCGAGCACACCCTGACTTCAGAAACTCAGGGAATGACTCCCCATCCCCAAGGTCTTTGGTTGTGAGACATCTGCCTGTGGTCCCTGGAGACTTCTCTCCACCCCAGCTTGTCCTGTGGGTTCAGGGACACTTCCCATACAGCACGGGACAGAAGAACCCAGGATCTGTGGTTACCTTCATCTTAGAGGGGCCCAGGGTCCCGTGGGCCCTGCACTCCTGTAACAGAAGAACCCACAGGGTCCCCTGGTCAAGTCTCCACATGGAGCTGCTCCAGCTCCTGGGCCCTGCGGGGAGGCCTGGAGCAGGTGGCAGAGAGGGACACAGATGACTTGGATGCAACACTCCAATGTTGTGATGAGGGACCCACAGGGCATTGTGGGGATTGACACTTCATACCAGAATCCTTTCCCAAAAGTCTCAGGAGAGCTCTCACAGGGCCATTTTGTTTGCGCCTTGAGGACAGAGATCTTTTGAAAGAGCCCATTTCCCTAAGGAGAAGGTTCTCCTGACAATGGACTCAGAACATTCTGCACAGTGTCTGTCTTCTCACTGGGCTCACCCTGCCCCGGGATGGAGTCAGGGGGCCAGGGACCCATAGGGACAGAGCACCTTTCAGAGCCTGGTCAGCATTCCTGGTGCAGCCCTGACACTGGCTACATGTCTTCACCTTCCCTCCAAAGGCTGACTCTGAGCCTCACAGACAACACACAGCGAATTTACACATGAATATGGCTTTGGCTAAGGAGGTGGAGATTACATCTTTTTTTATCACATGATGTAAAAGGCCCTTTTAGGCCCCTCCCTCAAGCCCGTTCTCTCCCACTGCTCCTTCCAGTAACTGTTAACAACAAAGGGGCTGTGCAGTAAATGTGATAAGCTTGGTGAGCAAAAGTAACCACACAGGATGCTCTGATCAGAAATTCCTACCAGGGCGGATGATGATGGCGGATGGCTACATCCCAGGCATAGAGCTTTCAGTGAGCCCTGTCTTCTGTTCTTATGCATCTGAGATGATGTACCTCTTACAATATAGAGTAGTTCTCTTTATTAAACCATTGAAAGGCAGAGCTCTGGCACCAGAACAGGGACCACAGAGCTTCTCATGTGATCTGGCTTCTTGCCTACCCTGTCTATGTGCTGTGAAAGTTAATTATCTTGTTCCCACCATTGTAAAAACAAAAAGGTATATAGTTCTTCCTTTTTGCTTTTTATCCAGTTCTAGAGATTCCCCTGCTATGCTTTCTCTTACCTCCTAATTAATTTCAGGCAGCTCTTTTCATCTTTTACTTTGATTTTAATGTACATAGTAAGCTGCAAAACTGCCATTCTTAGCGGGATCTGAGATGTTGCTTCCAGGCATATGATGTAAGATTGGCTCACAAACACTTGATAAATGTGTGCATTTCTGACTTTGACAGGTTCAGCAGCCCTGCTCCCTCAGGGATCTCTCTTCCGCTCCCTACAGCAATGGCACCATGTGTGGGCAAGGCGAGGTGACCGTAAGAAAGCCTTGCAGGCAGAAACCTGAGGTTGTCCCAATACTCAGCGAAAACAAGTACAGGCTCCACCAGCAGACAGGGAAAGAAATAGTCTCCCTGAAACTGTCCCTTTGTGACCAGGAAGCCCCCAGACACCTGGCCTTTCACCAAAGTCCTGTTTTCAAGGACAAGCAGGACATGTCCCCAGTCACTGCAGGTCCATTTGAGGCCTCTGGTTTTGAGTCTTTGTCCCTGGAAACAAAAGTAGTCTGGTGACAACTTGAGATAAAAGAAAGGTTCTCTCTGCAATTATCATGAAGCTTGACTGACCCCTTCTCAACCCATCACCTCTGTGACCCTCCTGTTGGGAGGAAATAGAACCTTCTCAGAGCACCTGAGAACATGGGGAGACCCGGTGCCCAGCTGGGTTTCTGTGTCACAAACAGAAATAGCCCCCATTTTGGGGTCACTTGGGGCTCTCTGTGTGTTGCTGTCAGACCCAAGACCAAGACACAGCAGAGGCTGGGGTGAGCAGGTCATCGTCTCAGAACACATATGACTCCATCAGCCTTGCTATTGCCAATGAGATTTACATGCCGGTAAAATCAACCTCTCCTGAGGGTTTGTTAGTTGCAGAGTATTTGGTCCACTGCCAAGACAGAACCTCCAGTTTAATAGGATTTGGAGACTTGCCCTGCACATGAGAGAAGTGGAAGGGGTCTTCTCCATCCGTATCACAAGGTCTCATTCTAGTTGGGTATCCATGTTAGGTAGGCGGCTGCTGAAGCAGCATTTTTTTTTTCTTCTCCAATTTCTTTATTTATTTTTCAAGTACAGTTTTCTATCTATTACTCCCATCCCACCCCACCCCCCTTGCTCCCCCCTCCCTCCCATTTCCACCCTTCTCAGTTGTTGTCCATGTATCCTTTATATAGGTTCTTCTAAATCCCTCCCTTATTTACCCTGAAATTCCCTCCCCTCTCCCCTCTGGTCACTGTCAGCCTGTTCTCTATTTCAGTGTATTTGGTTATATTTTGTGAAGCAGCATTTAAGGTGTCACCTGGGTATGACAATATTTACAGAGTTTCATAGGTGATCTGATGCACAGCAGGGTTGACATCCCTGTGACAGGCTTTTCTGAAGCAGCCCAAGAACTCCTGCTCTGAAGGAAAAAGTCAAATGCGAAAGAGAGCGGGCTGAGGGAGTGGCTACTGCGTACCTCACAGGGAGCTGTGGGGAATGCGTGAAACCCAGTCACTCCAGGCCTGTGCTTTTCCAACACAGCATGTGAGTGTGTGCCTCTCTGTGTGTGTTTGAGTGTGTCCTGTGTGTGGTATTCAGAGGCTTTTAACAGTTCCCAAACACCAAAATATAGGGGGCCAGTAAGATGGTAAGAAAGGACAGAGTGGCAAAAATGAGGTCAGGGAGTGGGAGGGTCCTGGGCACAGACCCCACCCCCAGTCATATGACAAAAACCACAATCTTCCCCAGAATAAACTCAGTGCCCAGGTATATAACACAGCAGATTGCACCAGTCAGGACAGAGGTGCCTGTGAGCTTTACTGGACCTCAAGGTTTTCTCAAGGAGGGAGCCACAGAGAAGACAGCATACACCATGGGATCTTCTTCAGTCTCTTCCCACAGAAGACCTATCCACTGGGAAGGGCTCCTGCTGGTTGGTGAGTAGGAGACAATTCCTTGGGGTAGACTAAGGATCTGACACAGAGACTGGCTGGGGTCTGCTGAAGAGACCAGTGCTCTGAGAAATGACGGGAGGCTTCTGTCTGGACTCTCTCTGAGAGTAAAGAAAAAAAGGGCAGAGTCCAATGGAGAAGGAGGCTCAGCAAGAAGCAAATCTCATAATCTGGAAGTGGTGAGAGGCAGGAAAACCTCAATTGCTGTTCATTTCTTAAGTTATTCATCATATTGAATTATGAAAATTGATAATAATAATGATGATGATGATGATGATAATGATTTATGGCAGGAAATACCAAAAAAAATTAACCAGGCATGCTGGANCTGCTGAAGAGACCAGTGCTCTGAGAAATGACGGGAGGCTTCTGTCTGGACTCTCTCTGAGAGTAAAGAAAAAAAGGGCAGAGTCCAATGGAGAAGGAGGCTCAGCAAGAAGCAAATCTCATAATCTGGAAGTGGTGAGAGGCAGGAAAACCTCAATTGCTGTTCATTTCTTAAGTTATTCATCATATTGAATTATGAAAATTGATAATAGTAATAATGATGATGATGATAATGATTTATGGCAGGAAATACCAAAAAAAAATTAACCAGGCATGCTGGACATTGCCTTTACTACAGAAATAAGCAAATATACCGCAGAAGGTGCAGGACCCTGGGATCAGTCATTCACTCACCCTCAGGCATTTGCAGCTTGTTGCTGTCACTAAAGGTACAAAAACAATCAGAATAAGCCTCTGCTCACATGGAACTCACGATCTGTGGGAGAGTGAGGGACAAGGAATGACCTAGATGTTATGTCAGGCATCTACAAGCACCATGAGTGAAGCAGAGCAGAGGCAGGTCAGAAAATGAAGACAGAATCTTAGAGAAGGTTGTCAGCACAGGTATCTTTCAAGATGCCTCTGAGTGTCAGCAGGGGTCTGAGAGCAGTGAGGGGGTGAGCCACGCCAACACCTGGAGGAGAGTGTCTGAAACAGAAAAAAGTAACAGGTTCAGAAGATCTGAAGTAACCGTGGCCTGCCATTGACGTTCACCATTGGAAACACACTCATACGTACTCACAGACCAAGGCTGAGATAAGAGAGACCTTTTGGGGATCCAGGACTTTATCTTTCCCTCCCAATACATAGATCCAAACATTGATCAATGTCTTTCTTCTTTCCTAGTCTCACTCTTAAACTTCTGGAGCCCGCCCACCACTGCGCAGCTTGCTATTGTGTCGACCAACGTTGCCGAAGGGAAAAATGTGCGTCTGCGTCTCCGCAATGTACCTCCCAATTATACAGGCTTTGTTTGGTACAGGGGAGACGGGGCAAAGAAACAGCAGGCTATCGCGTCTTTTTTAATAAACCTAAGAATGTTCATAAATGAGGCTGCATACACCGGTCGAGAGAATGTCGTCTATGATGGGTCCTTGCTGATAAACAAGGTCACCATGAAGGATGCAGGCGTCTATACGGTAGTCGTCAACCTTCCAGGTTCAAAAAAAGAAATAGGATTCGGACGACTTAATGTGTACCGTGAGTGATTGCTCTCTGACTTCTGGGTGTCGGGTGGGATGAATTCTACTTCAAACACAGGACTGACACTCTGGTTTCCGCCTCCATGCCCCTCTGCATCACGCCCCAGGTTGGGATCTGGCATATTTAGTGCAGGACACCCCCAGTGGAGACAAACTCCCCAAGATCTCTGTTCCCTACCCAGTTTCCATCCCTGCAGATAGTCACTGCAGACAGAAGGACCAGTGTAATGAAAGTAACTTAGCAGAGAGAGACCAGTCTCAGTTCAGTCCCCAGAGCACCTTCCCAAGACCATGGCCAGGAGAAATGGCTTCAGGGCTTGGTCAGCTTCTGGTCTGAGGAGTCCTCGAAATTCTCACAGAGCTGAGGTCAGAAGCCCTTTTCTGAAAACCTGTCCCTGGAATCTTGACTCCTTAGACCCTGAGGAGCCTGTGTCAGGCAGTGCTTTAACTCCTAAGAAGGGCTGAGTGAGTAACAGTTTAATGGGTGCCTGAGTCACAAGGCTCCTGAGCCGGTCACCAACTACACCTCAGCCCCAAGAATCACATCTCGGCAGATGTGGAGTGTGGGCTTCCACTTGAGACTGTGTGTGGAGATAGCAGTTCGACAATTCTTTGGATATTGGCTGATAGTCCTGGGGGACTTAGAAGAAGTCAGAGAAAAGTAAGCATCCCCAGAAAGCAACTGAGGATACAATGTGCTTCTTAAGCTCTTCATTTGCTAGGTATTAACCCAGGGTATCTGATATCTCTTGGAGTTTATCAATAACAGATGCCTCTGATTTGAGCAGCTCTTCTGTCCTATGATTTAGATCAGATACTGTGAATATTTCATGGCAAACATAATGAAACATGGCGGCCAAGAATTCATTCTCCTTGAGAAGAAACTGAGAAACAGGGAGAGACAGTCCCTAAAGCAGAGTCCCACAGACCTGACATGTTGTTACCTGAACTTTGATAATTGTCCTTCTGCAAATGTCAGGACCACACTCTGGTGACCTTTACATAGCTCACTGTGGACTGTGAGTGGCTGAGATGTCTGAGGAAGCAGCATGGCTTCACATCCCAAGCCCACTCTCAATCAGTCATATTCTCTGTTTCTCCACAGAACCTGTGAGAAAGCCCACCCTCCTAGTCAGCGACCCCATAGTCACAGAGAATAAGGATGCCGTGGTCCTGACCTGCGACACAAATGCAGTCTCCACCCAGTGGTTGTTCAATGGCATGAATCTTCAGCTCTCGGAGAGAAGGAAGCTGTCCCAGGACCGCAGAAGCCTCACCATAGACCCCGTCCAGAGGGAGGACGCTGGGAATTACCAGTGTAAAGCCTCCAACCCCATCAGTTCTGCTGAGAGTTGGGTCCTTAGGCTGCATGTGCAACATGAGTGACCCTTCTCCCCTCCCCTTTGTGATCAAACTCTAAATAAAGCTTTTTGCATTATCATAATCGATTTGTTCTCAAGGTGAATATTTCTTAAAAGATTTGCATTGAGTCAATAAATACTTAAAAATGTGACTTGACCTTGTCAGGAATGTTGACTTACAGTCATATTTCAGACCAAATCCCACCTCTGGTTGGTTTCATTTGTACCATCTCCACAGTGGAGGTGACACCAAGTCCTTCAAAGAAGAAGCATTTGTCCAGCAATGACAATGGGAGCAGGTGATGAACTTGTGGTATTTGAGCCTTGTCCCTTGTCAGGCAAACATACAAACGTCATCTGGACATGGTTGTAGACAGTGGGAATGGACAACACCTGGGTATCAACACTGATCTTTGCCTTTCGCTTTGACGTCTTTCAAAAGATTTCTAAACTCTCAAGTATTCTTATTTATATGGCAATAAAAGTATTTGCATACATCGAGTACATCTGTTGTCTTTGATCACAGGATATAATTAGAAACTTCTGTAATAAAACCAAGGCTTCAGCGCAAATATTCCACTTCAAACTGATACCCATGGAATTAGAAATGACCTCACCCTTTCTGAAGCTAAATTAGACCTGGTGGGCCTTTTGGTATCTCTTGGAGAAAAGGGCATCACCCAAACCTGGAGAGACTGCAGGTGAAGTGTGAGGGTGAAGCTTCCTAACTTCAAGTGGCCATTTAAATTTTCATTTTAGTTTTCATAGAAAACATGCATCAGAAAAAAACTACGTGGTCAACATCAATTACCCTTCATTTGGGTAACTGATCAGTCAAATCAGGTGGCTCCAGCCATGTTGTAGCATCAAGAATATATATATATGGAAGACATTTGATCAAAGGAAAGGTGACTGTGGAGAAAAACATAACATTGTAATGGAAAGCTCCGGAAGCATGGCGGTTTGGGAGATCAGATGCTGGGTCTCTTCAGCGACTCTCAGCTATTTTGTACCCACTTATAATTTGCTGGAAAAATCCACTTCTTTATAAATTGCAATAACTGATAGATAGAAAAACTTTGCCTTGGATAAAAGAGACATTTGGTTGTGTTTCCCTCTGCTGTGCAGAAAGCCATTTTGTTATGAGCTAGAGAACTAAATGTTCCCTCAGAGTGACTTGCCTTTAGACAGATTCTTTCTGATTGCAGGCCTCTGGTTTCCATTTTCTCAGAGCAGTTTCCTCAGAAATGTATTTGCAATTTGTAATTGCAGACTCTCTCTTTGCCCTTTTGAAATACACGTGAGTCTCCTTAAAATCTTCTTGCCCGTGTTGTGAATCAGAGAGCATCTGTCACAAGGGCCTGGTCCCATCTCTTAAAATTTGATCTTCCACATCACAGTTTCTCAGTCTCTGCGGGAAGATAGAAACCCAACTTACGTGATGAACTTTAAACCATGATATAAAAGACCTTATTTTAAAGATTTTATGAAATGTTTTACTTTCCTTTTCTATAAAGCCAATTAGCAAATGGAGATGCCTACAATTCTTTCTCCTCTTCTTAAGGTCCCCCAGCCTTTAGTTTCAGGGGTGTTGAGTTCAGAGTTGCTGCATTATCACATGGTCTTTAATAGTGTTTCTTGCCCCTTTAAGTTTGTGTGATGCATGTTTTACATGCATCACCTGACATCACCCACCTGACATCACCTGACATCACCTGTAATTAGCTAATCCTGTCATCTTGTCCAGGGTGTTAATCAGTGCCATATTTTCAAATCTTACATTTTTTTAAAAACCTGTCTAAGACTTCCCAAATAAATTTTCTAATATTTCTGCTTCCCTTCTGAATCACCATCCATGACAAATAATGACCTGAATGCCCAGATTTTTCTGGGGACCAGGCTGCTTGAAAGTGGCCTCTGTCTTAGAATCTGATAGAAAGGGGAGGTGTGAAACCATGCCCCTCTGCAGCAGCCTAACCATCCAGTGTTCTCATGACATATACTTTTTCACTCACCTTCGAGTAACAAGTTCATACAGATTTTTAAAAATACTCTGTCATGAAACTCAGAATCTCTAGTAAACACGCAGGCCCCTGTGACATCAGCCCCCACAGGCCTGCACTGGGAGACCCTGTCTCATGCCTTCAGTGACCTGGAACTCAGGTCAGGTATCAGTTCTGACTCATTCTTTGATTTCTCTTGTGGTGTTTTAAAAATCCATGTGCCCATTCCTAAAGTCTGCAACCAGAACCTGGGAAATGGGAAATGAGACTTTTTTATGGTTCTGTTTTGTATTCAATGCTCCTCCTATCCCTGCAGTACTAAGCTAAAATCCTTGAAGAATTGGTCAGAGGTGGATTGTGGGTAAGCAAAGGAGTACATAGGGTGGGGCCAAAAATAAATGTGGTCTTCTCATAGTCACGGTGAGAAATGATAAGACTTTGGTGATGTTAGGCATTGTATGGATTAAAGGCCATCCAATACAGGAGGGTTTTGTTAGGGAAGCTCAAGACAGGGCTGAGCCATACTAGCAAGAGGCTGAACTAACTCTTGAGGGAGGAGCCACTGGAGCTGGTTCAGGTAAGAGAGGGGAGCCATTCTCCCAGGCTTGGACGGGCGTGCAGGGAGAGACCCAGGGTGGGCAAAAAAGCTGAGGTCTTGAAAACACAGATTAGTGTTCTTAGATTGAGACAAGAGGGTAAACCATATATACTAAGCAGCAAAATTATGTTATGAAACAAGAAGCAGGTAAGAGACAAAGGAAAGAAGAAAAGGAACATTCCATAGGGACCTAGGAGTTTGAAGGGTAATGAGACTTCGTAAGATTGGGAACACCGTGAATACAGAAGAGGAGTCAAGGGAGCTTGGAAATTTGAGTCAGGAAGATCATTTGAGAGTACAGTAGTCAGACCAACAAAGAAATTGGGATGAGGCATGGAGAAGGTGAGATATGCAGGACAGGCTTGGAAGTGAAGGCAAAATTAGGGGCTAGATGTTACCAGTCCAGTTCCAGTAGAAATGCATACCACTGGCTCTGACTGCATATTCTGGGGCACAGCAGCGTCCACGTGACCTGGGAAAGCTGTGAAAAGCCAAATTTCAGTCCCATATTTCCAGACACGCCTTGGCTTCATAAACAAGTTAGCTTTGTCTCGTGGTATTTTTGTGTCAATGGGTAAGGCCAACTAGAAGCCAGGGAACCAGCAAGGGAGTGACTGATTGTGTGTGTGTGTGTGTGTGTGTGTGTGTGTGTGTGTGTCTGTGTGTCTGTGTGTATGTGAAAGAGGGAATTCAGGGCTGGAATGAACTGAAAGTGAGTGGACCATTTCTGTTTTCTATTAACTACCAGGAGTAAACTCTGCGATTTCACAGGTGCCAGGTATGGGACAGGTCACAGTACTGCAGGGGTAGGTGTGAATGGTCTGGACACCTGTCCTTGTCTAATCCAGGATGTATCACTTCCATCTGTGGTGGATGCTGCTCTGCCCACCCATCCATGTGTTGGTGGGTGTGGCAGAACCCAGGTCATGGTGAGGAGGCCTGGCTACCTGCTCACACAACAACCCACATTAAGACCCTCCAAGTCCCCTGAGGTCTAGAAGCTTATCAGGGGCTGTTGTTCTAGTGCTGCAGAGGATGTGGCCATGCTCTAGTATCTGGGATTTTGTATGTATTTTTTAAAGATTTGTAGACAGAGGGGAAGGGAGGGAGGAAAAGAGAGGGAGAGAAACATCAATGTGTGGTTGCATCTCATGTGCTCCCTCCTAGGGACCTGGCCTGCCACCCGGGCATGCGCCCTGATTGGGAATCCAACCCATAACCCCTTGGTTTGCAGGCCAGCCCTCAATCCACTGAGCCACACCAGCCAGGGCTAACTTTTACATTAATTTCACCAGAGGCTTCACAAAACACCTTTTGTTTTTCTAACATGGACTAAATGGAGATAGAGATGCAGTAACTTGTCCTTTACTCTGGAGGGTACATCGAGCAGGTCCCATACTGTGGGAGATATAAGTCTCATAGATGTAGCAGATCCCTGAATGGTCACAGATGTGGATGTCCCTCCAGCAC
Source organism: Sturnira hondurensis (assembly GCF_014824575.4). Lineage (NCBI taxonomy): Eukaryota > Metazoa > Chordata > Mammalia > Chiroptera > Phyllostomidae > Sturnira > Sturnira hondurensis. The sequence continues at coordinate 106,665 of NW_028081953.1, forward strand.
ATGTGTTGGTTAAACTTCTGACCACTAGAGCTGATCCTGCACTGGTGTCACTGTCCTCACTGATATCGTTGTCTCAGAGGATCAACACGAGCAGGCACCCACTTCCATTGTTCTGAGTACTTGGGTATCATTAAGGCATTTAGTAAACTTGTTGTTTTGTTCATCTTAAGAGGGGAAGTCTCTAGTTCTCACACCACTAAGGGTGACATTAACTTTCGGTCTGTGGGTTTTTTATAAGTTGAAGTTGGCCTTAATTTTACTTAAAGAATAAAAGTGTCTCTTTGTCTGGCCAGGGAGGGCGGGTTTTCTGGGCTCACAATGTGTAAAGTCATTTAGAAAAAGGCTTGTGGTAGGTTTCACCTGCTAACTTTACCATTTTGAAATTCTTAATGACTTTTGAACAAACTGTTCAGCAGTTTAACCTCACACACACGTTCCCTAATGCTTTTTCTTGGAGCGACCATGAGTTAGAAAAAATTGCTTTGTCCCTACTGGGAGGTGGAAGGTGCACTTTGTAATGTGACCCCTGTGAGGGGGAGCCACCAACATGTAGCTTAGATAAGGAAGGTTCTCCATCTTTGATGTACTCAGAGACTCAAATTTTTTAAAATTACAGCTAATAGGCTAACATGTAAATAGCACTAAACAGACACAGTGAAGTCTGCACTGAATATTGGTCTTTAGAAGAATAATGGAGTGACAGAATGGGAAGAGATTGTGTGTGTGTGTGTGTGTGTGTGTGTGCGTGTGTGTGTGTGTGGGAAGAAAGCAGCTTCATCCTCATCCTTCAGGAAAGACCTGGCTTAGACAGTGCCTGAAGGGAAGGATGAGTAAGCAGCATCAAAGGATGTTATCAGAATTGAATTTTGTTCCACCTGGCAAAGCCGTTACTGTTTGGGACAGATGTCTTCCAAGTGGCCCGGAAAGAATAGCCAGAACCTTCTCGTGATCACTCAGAAAATAAATCTGCACGGACACAGAGCTTACTGCAGAAACTTAGTGTTGTCACAATGTAAGAAAGAACATTAACAGGAGCTAGCCAGGAACTAACTTTGTTCACAGTGTAGATATCAAAAACTAGTTTCATGGTCCAGCCTCAGTGGGAGTTAAAACCTTCATGGGGTTGTGAGTGATCACGTTAAAACCATACACCATCTCTGGGAATTGGACACCAATTAATTTATCTGAGAAATCATCTTCTTGGCTCTTTGTTTGAATGATGCATGTGGGGATGACTTCCATAAGTCCCCCAGAGTGCCACAGATGAGAATTAATATGACAGATATGATGTGATCTGCTTGGAGAGGAGAGATGGCCAGTTCCTCAGGGGTGAAAAAGGCCCGCAGCAGCCAGTTTCTCTGAGGGAAAAAAGGACCCAAGCACCCTCCTCCATAGCCTTTTATGGGGTTGTAATACACAGGAATACAGGGCGGCAAGGATCAAACAGTAGATAACGTTTCAAAGAAATCTGAGGGCTTCAGAGTCTGAGTCAGTGTCTGTCAGGAAGAGAGTTGCAGAAACTTTGGGAGACATACTCATTTCCTCTTGGACCCTTATCAGATGAATGAAAGCACTCTTAGCAGAGCAGATTTCACAGGTTTATCAGGAAATCTCTGTGATGCCAGATTTTTCCCCAGGACACGCTCTAGCAAGGCAAGGAGCTGTACCTCTCCCCATCAGGTATTTCAGGCTTAAGGGGATTAGAGCCAGGAAGCACTTCTCCCAGAGAACATGGGGACTCGGGCTTTGACAAAGCCCAATGGGGGGCGGGGCCAAGAGTCCATTGCTCTTTGTTGCAGGCCCCCCTTCCCAGTTCTTCCATGAGGGCCTCCCAAGTGAAGGAGTCTGGCTTAGGTTGCCCCCCCACTGTGAGGGGTCTTACCCGTCAATGACTTCCGACCAAGCTTTGGGGGCAGGGAGAGGAAACTGAGGCAGCGTTTGCTACCAGAGACAAGCTTTGTCTCCTGCAGCTCGCATTCCAGAGGTAGTCACTCACTCAGCCTTAAGCCGCAAGGGGCAGAGAGTTACAATTTCTGAAACCAGGCAGAGCGGTCCACAACAATGCGTGAAAAGCTCTGAGAGGTTCTGTTTTGTTGTCATTGTTGTTGTTCCATTTTTGTTACCAGGAGCATAGAAAAAAACATCATAGTCGTTAGTTTATGAACCAGTATTGCTACCAGTCCATAATTGCTCTGGCTTCCCTTTGAAGAATTATCATTATTTAACTTACATTTGACTTTGTACTCATGTATTTTGAAGTAGACTAAGACTGGGGCTTCCGGATTGATCTTCGTGGACAGGGCTGCTGATTTGCCTCACTAACAGAGCNATCCTCATCCTTCAGGAAAGACCTGGCTTAGACAGTGCCTGAAGGGAAGGATGAGTAAGCAGCATCAAAGGATGTTATCAGAATTGAATTTTGTTCCACCTGGCAAAGCCGTTACTGTTTGGGACAGATGTCTTCCAAGTGGCCCGGAAAGAATAGCCAGAACCTTCTCGTGATCACTCAGAAAATAAATCTGCACGGACACAGAGCTTACTGCAGAAACTTAGTGTTGTCACAATGTAAGAAAGAACATTAACAGGAGCTAGCCAGGAACTAACTTTGTTCACAGTGTAGATATCAAAAACTAGTTTCATGGTCCAGCCTCAGTGGGAGTTAAAACCTTCATGGGGTTGTGAGTGATCACGTTAAAACCATACACCATCTCTGGGAATTGGACACCAATTAATTTATCTGAGAAATCATCTTCTTGGCTCTTTGTTTGAATGATGCGTGTGGGGGCAACTTCCATAAGTCCCCCCGAGTGCCACAGATGAGAATGAATATGACAGATATGACGTGATCTGCTTGGAGAGGAGAGATGGCCAGTTCCTCAGGGGAGACAAGGGCCCGCAGCAGCCAGTTTCTCCGAGGGAAAAAAGGCCCCAAGCACCCTCCTCCATAGCCTTTTATGGGGTTGTAATACACAGGAATACAGGGCAGCAAGGATCAAACAGTAGATAACATTTCAGTAGATATCTGAGGGCTTCAGAGTCTGAGTCAGTGTCTGTCAGGAAGAGAGTTACAGAAACTTTGGGAGACATACTCATTTCCTCTTGGACCCTTATCAGATGAATGAAAGCACTCTTAGCAGAGCAGATTTCACAGGTTTATCAGGAAATCTCTGTGATGCCAGATTTTTCCCCAGGACAAGCTCTAGCAAGGCAAGGAGCTGTACCTCTCCCCATCAGGTATTTCAGGCTTAAGGGGATTAGAGCCAGGAAGCACTTCTCCTAGAGAACATGGGGACTCGGACTTTGACAAAGCCCAAGGGGGGCGGGGCCAAGAGTCCATTGCTCTTTGTTGCAGGCCCCCCTTCCCAGTTCTTCCATGAAGGCCTCCCAAGTGAAGGAGTCTGGCTTAGATTGCCCCCCCCCCCACTGTGAGGGGTCTTACCCGTCAATGACTTCCGACCAAGCTTTGGGGGCAGGGAGAGGAAACTGAGGCAGTGTTTGCTACCAGAGACAAGCTTTGTCTCCTGCAGCTCGCATTCCGGAGGTAGTCGCTCACTCAGCCTTAAGCCGCAAGGGGCAGAGAGTTACAATTTCTGAAACCAGGCAGCGCGGTCCACAACAATGCGTGAAAAGCTCTGAGAGGTTCTGTTTTGTTGTCATTGTTGTTCCATTTTTGTTACCAGGAGCATAGAAAAAAACGTCATAGTCCTTAGTTTATGAACCAGTATTGCTACCAGCCCATAATTGCTCTGGCTTCCCTTTGAAGAATTATCATTATTTAACTTACATTTGACTTTGTACTCATATATTTTTAAGTAGACTAAGACTGGGGCTTCCGGATTGATCTTCGTGGACAGGGCTGCTGATTTGTCTCACTAACAAAGCTGCTGCTCCTTCCTGGATGAAAGAACCCTGGGAAATGCACAGGCTGCACCGGACTCAGGCCACAGCCCCTCTGCAGCCTCAGCAGCCACAGTCGAGGACCCTCCAGCTCCACTGCCCTGAGAGCTGGAAGAGGCACAACGCCCACCTCACAACTTCATAAAGTGTCAAGTCATTGTAGTGGGCAGGAGCACGTTTTTCTTAACTTCATTTTTATTGTAAAAATGACTAAACAAATTTTGCCATTGTAATTATTCTAAAACACACGGTTTTGGTATTAAGTACTTAAAATGTTGTGTCTCCGTAAGCACTATTTATGTCTAGTGGGATTTTGTCTTTTCAACTTCTCAGGATAATCTCGTTGGGTAGATATTATGCTGATTTGTAAACAGTCACTGCTATTGGTTTCCAATGCATCACCTGAAAAATGATGTTCCTCCACCCACTGGTTAGGCAGAACTGGAGCCCCCTTTCCCATTACAAATACAGGCAGGCTTTCAGTCCGCAATTAGACATCTGGTTTAAAAACAGCACCGAATCTCTCTTTGATCATGTCATTAGTCTGTTAGGCATGTCCTTCTCTCATCCATGAGAAATAAAGCTCTGTTATCCATTAAAAATTCCCATGGCTTTGTATTTGGACATGAAATAATTAAGTGCTTAAAAACACAATTTGTGTGTCTCAGTCCTTGGTTAGGACACCAGTCCCTGTGATACAGGGTGCAGCCGGGGGGGGGGGGGCAAAAAAGATTTGGAATGGTGTCCAGAACTCAAAGTGTGTAGGAATATTGGGGAGACATATAAGATGTCCTCACCCCCCACCCAGGTGTCAGAAGAGGAAAGGGGCAAATGGAGCAGGGTGATTGAGAGTTGTTTTGCATAGCAACAGTTTCACAGCTAACCTCTGGAATGGTCATTTAGCATATCTATAACTTTTAACTGGTTTCATAGATGTATTAACAGCTTTGGCCATGCTCTGAGCCAGGGAGAAGGGAGTGGCTTCTTCCCAGGATGTAACTGGGGGCTGATCCTCTGAGACAGGGCCTGTGTGAGAGTTTGGAATAGATTGGCTCTAGGACAGGGGGCCATATTTGACCAGGTGAAAAGGGAGAGCCATGTGGCTTTAGCAGGATGAGGACCCCCTCTTGGCCAGGTGAGGGAGAGAGCCACGCTGTTTTGGAAGGATGTAGACCCCTGCAGCCAGAAAGGGAGAGCCATGCGGTTTCAGCAGTTAGGACCCCCTCTTGCAGTCATGAAAGAGAGAGCTGTGTGGTTTTGGCAGAGTGCAGACCCCCTCTTGCCCAGGTGAAAAGGGAAAACCACGCAGCTTTGCCAGAATGGAGATCCCCGCGACCAGGTGAAGAAGAAAGACATGCACTTTTGGTGGAGTGCGGACCCCTGCAGCTTTGGTAGAAGAGGCCCACAGGGCTTTGGGGCACTCCCTTTGGCCGAGTGGCCTGGAAAGCAGGAGAGACTTTGACTGGAACTTGGTACAAAGAACTCTTGCCAGTGAAAGGTGCCACATGACTTTGGATTAATTGGAGATCTTGCCTGGACAGGTGACACAGCCCACAGTGCCCACAACCTGAAAGACGAATGTGTGCTCTTTTCCTGATTTACGGTACCCGGAGTTGGGACAGCGGGAGAAGGGAGAGCCGTGTGTGTGTGTGTGTGTGTGTGTGTGTGTGTGTGTGTGTAGGTGTATACCCTAAAGGACTTTGATATTTTAAGGAAGGCATTAGGCCTGAATAGCATTAAATAAACATTTTGTTTCCTTTTCACTAATCTCTGGCATTGAGAGCTGTCTTTCCAATTGGCGGCAGACAGAAGAGCCCAGTAGGTATTAGTATACCATCCTTGGAAGGGGCCCCCGTTTTCTGTAGCAGTTTTTTGGCATCCCTCGGTGGGCCAAGTATTGCCTCCCCCACCTTGGACCCTTGTTTGGTAACACCTGGAGTGTCTGCCACAAAAGAATTAGGAAGACACGTATGGCTTTTGCACAGCGAGGAGGTGCTCCTGGCCGGTAGGCATGCCCCACATACCCAGCCCCATGGACCATCCTCGTCAGTCCCTCCAACAAGACAAGCAGGCATGAGAGTCAGCAGTGCCGGCTTCTAACTGATGAGAGGTAAGGGGGACCCTCCCACAGCGTGGAGGCCACACAAAAGGTGCAAGTAGAAAGACAACACTTAATGCGATCAAGAAAACAGGTTTGAAAAAGGATGGTTGGTGTTTCCAAAAGCTTTTAAATATGAATTCTGAACATTTTGAGTTTCTTTTACAGTTGATATACTGCATAAGGGCCACAGAAGTTATTTAGAGTTTCATGCTGAAACCTGTAATTGGCCTTTTAATAGGCAAGCAAGACTTAGCAGATGTGGTCATCTTCAGAACCTTGAGAATTCGAGAATGCTCTGGATTATCCTGAATGGAATCGCCGTGTTCTTATAAAAGTCCGGCAGAAGCCCGAGTGAGAAGAGATGTGAGGACAGAGGCAGAGTAAGAAAAGGCTGCCTGGTGCTGCCCAAGGAAGGGGGACCACCACCAAAGCCAGAGTGAGCAGACACTTCTCCCCGCAGCGTCCAGAGGGCGCACGACCACAGACGCCTGGATTTCAGCCAGCTCAGAGAACACAGCCATGGGAAACATACAGATGCCAATAACCCATCAAAGATCATATGTTCTAATTATTTCCCATTGAGTCATAAACTGCCCTTTGAAGCTTCTTTGTACAGTAGGAACACAACAGTGTTTTTTCCTCTTAAGCGATATGGTCTAAGCTGCCAGCTCTAGATAAAATGAGGACTCTGAGGCACCGAGATTATGGAGTGTAGTATGAGACCAGGGGTTGGGGTCTCAGAACCACCCCGGAGGGCATGTGTGCTCTAATGAAGCGTCAGCACCTCTCATGGAGCGCTCAGTGCCTTGGGCAGAAATGGAAGTGGAGGGAGTACCTGGGAGGGCAGGTCCTTAAAGGAGGTGGATGTGATGAAGGGGCCGGGATCAGGTGCCCCAACCTTGTCTGTAGCTGTCCACTGGGTGCACTGGTCCTGGGTTTCCCAGGTGGTGCAGGCCAAGATCAGCCCCAACCTGTGTTTTGCCTGGGGTCACATTGCCTGAGCTACAAAGCAATCTGAGATGGCTGCTACCTGTTCTGGGCTTAGAGATTCCCAGGTGAAGCCAAGCTGGGAATCTGGGCTGGCTGTTGCTAGTGCTGGGCCTAGGGCTCACTGAGGCCAGCTGTTGCTTGTTTGAGAGGATTTAGGAAGTCGGGAAGCATGAGCCACAACCAGCCATTCATATGAAAAAGCATGTTGGGTGTATCCACAGGTTGGGTGAGGCAGAGTCTCTGGGGATCATCTAGGCAGGTCAAACGGTGTTAGCCAGGTTGATGGAGTCTCAGATATGGCATCAGCTTGCCAGCTCTGTGAAGGGAGGGTTTAGACAAGAGACAGTGGCCTCTGCTCGCCTTCATACCGGACGCTTCCGTTTCTCCCTGTGTACCACTGGAGCCTTCCAAGCTGCTACTCTGGTTCTGGAGCTCAGAGGGAGTGAGTCTGACTAGGTGAGTCCATGTGTGGACTCTTTAAGGGGAGCTGCTTGGGGCTACAGAAGTTTCTTCTACCAACTCAATCCCCACTGGTTTTTGCATCTGGAAGTTGTAGAGACTTATCTTCCTGGCACTGGAACCCTGGGCTGCAGGGGCCTGGTTGGGGCCTGGGACTCTTTACTCCCCAGATATCCCTCCTGAATTTTTATCCACTATAAGAGCATAATGGGATGAGCTCATTCCACATCTGCACCCCTCCTACCAGTCTGGGTAAATGTGGTTTCTTTAATTCCATAGTTGTCAGACCTCCATTCAACTCAGTTTCTGATGGCTCTGAATGATGTTTGTGCTATATTTTAGATGCAATTTTGATGTGGTTGTATGAAGAGGCAAGCCAGGTCTGCCTATGCCGCCATCTTGACCACAATGTGAATAGATTTCCAAAGCTGTGGCTCTGATCACTTCCTTTGATCTCTTTGTAATCAACCTTCTACGGGGGTTCATGCAATTGTCTCACCCCACTCAGAGATTCTCGGAGGTGAAGACAGGACAGGGATTCCAAGGCTTCAGACTGAGAGACTGTGTGGGGAGATTAAGCAAGCTGGACTCCTTTCTTGCTTCTTCCATTTTATTTTCTCTGGTTTAACTATCTGTTAACTTCACAGGTGACTTTGTTCTGGACTCCATTCTCCTTTTTTTTGGTGAACTCTGGATCAAGTGTCACAATTTTGTACAGTATAAATACAAACTGTATTCAATAGAAAACATCTATTTTAACAATGTTAGTGTTTGGTTCATTAAACACATCACTAATTTGTCAGAAATATTTAAAAGTCATCCATGAAAAATGCAGCCAAATTATCCATTACAAACTCTAAAGCTTTGTCTTTCACAAACAAAATAACTGAAACCTTGGAGAAAATAATGAGTATGTCTACTAGCTTCAGCCCCAAGAATGACTTCAGACCTGGAGGGTGGGTTTCTCACAGAGTCACAGATCTGTTCTGAGCAAACCCCACACCCTCAGAAACTAGTCCCTGCTGAGGAGCCTGCGTTCCAGTGCCCAGCCCCATTTCTATTGCAATGTCACCACCATCCAACCGAAGTGTGTGGAAGGGTGTCTGACAACACAAATGTTCAAGGGGGTGGGGCACAATGGGACCCTCCTTCAAGGACAGGACCAAGAGAAGCTACAACTGTGAAGACAAAATATTTCTTGTTCTAGTACAGAGGGCTACAGCAGGGTAGATTTATAAAGCTTTTTGAAATATAAAGATGAGATATTTTGAAATGTTTTGAATACTGTGGTGGGGGCAATAATTGTGCCCTAAAGGCATCGAGTTTTATCCCTGAAACCCGTGAATGTTGCATTCCTTGCAGTGGCCATTCTGCACCTGCCATGAATTTACAGGCAGTGAGACGGAAAGACCACTCTGAATTTTCTGGGCCATTCTTCCATATAATCTCGAGTGTTCTTTTTCAAGTAGAGAACAAGAGTCAGAGGGAGACTAAAAACATAAGGAAAAGAGAAGATGTGAGCATGGAAACAGGAGAGGAACAGCAAATGTGATGGGGAGACATGTGTCCAGGAGGCAGACAACCTCCAGCAGCAGGGCAGGAGTGCAAGGCCCAGAAGCCCTGAATGTAGGGGACCTCAGACCATTTGCCAGTCCATCTGCAAAAATTATCTAGGTCAGTAAGGGTAACGAAATCAAAAGTGCCTTCAGAAGGCCAGGTTTCATGATTATCAAGTTGATATAATAACCAGGCCGTAGTGGGTAGAAAAATCAGCCGTTTTCACTTGAGACCAGGGTCAATTGCTGGCAAATTTTTCAGAAGGCACCCTAGAGGTGACTCAGGATCTGGCTTGGACTCCTGCTCCCCCCGCCCCCATTCCTAGTCCCACGAGGATCAGCAAATGAGAATCAGTGTCCCTCAACCCAATCTGCTGAACCAATCTGGTAAAAATGGGGGTCTGGGTCCAGGGACATCTCCTCTGGTGCCTAGAGCCTCTCAGCGGAGAGAGAGCAGCCTCTGCTGGAAGGGCCACCCCGACGCAGCGCTGTGATTTGGTGGAGAGCAGTCCCTCCAGCAGATGGGGGCCGGGAATCAGTGTTCGGGGGACCAGAAACTTAAGGGCAATGGCACTTACCCTGGTTCTTAGTCTGGACTGATGGGGCAGCCATGAGGCTTTCTCAAGAAGTAGGGAGAGGAGCGGTCTTCAGCAGACAACAACTCCTCCCGGGTTGTGGCACCAAATGAAAGGTTTTCTCAGGCTCTGCCGAGAAAGAAATGCCAATCAGCCACAAAGTCAGGTAATAAAAGAGCTTTATTGGGGTTTGTGCACCCAGGCAAGATTCTACGGTCCACAAAGCATGAGGACAGAGAAGCCACCATTTGGATTGTAGTCCAGCCGCCATTTTGTCCTACCCCACCCATCCTGACACCCGCAAGCACCTTAGAAATGAAAAATTTCACCTTCCAGTACCCCAAGTCTTCTTATGCTGAAGCTGTAATTGCTAGTCAGAGCCAAAAAAATATGCATTGAGTAAAGCATAATATGAAAACTGGTGGTGAGCTTTAAAGGTACCTGCTGAAAGTGGATCGAAGCAGGATGTCTTTGAAGGTTGCTGAATAGTTGAAATTTTTATACAATTTGTATCAAATATGTAGATGATTGGAAGTCTTTCGATTCATGAACATAAACATCTTTCCATTTATTTTTTTTATTTACTTCCAGAAGCATTTGGTAGTTGTCATTGTATGTACTGTCCATGTACATGGTAAACTTTTTCCTAAGTATTTTTTTCTGATGCTATTGTAAATAAAACTGTTCTCTTAATTCCATTTAGTGTTTGCTCATTGTTTTTGTAAAGAAATGGAAATGATGTTGACTGTGATATTGTCTTTTGCATCTTGACTGAACTTATCAATTCTAACAGGGTTTTTTGTATGTGTGGAAAGTGGGATCTTGAGATTTTTCTACATATAAGATTAAATTGTTGCCCTGACTAATGTGGCTCAGTTGGTTGGATGTCATTCTGTGAAATGAAAGGTCACTGGTTCAATTCCCCATTAGGGCACATGTTTGGGTTGCAGGTTCAGTCCCAGGTCAGGGCACATACAAGAGGCATCCTATGGATGTTTCTCACATCGATGTTTTTCTCTCTGTTTCTCCCTCCTTTATCTTCTCTCTAAAAATGAATAATTAAGATATTTTTTAAAAAATTGAGTTGTCTGTAAAACAGGTGATTTTTATCCTCTCAATTTGTATATCACTTCTTTTATCTACTTGCCTAATTGTTCTGGCCAGAACTTCCAGTACTATGTTGAATAAGTGAGGACAAAAATGTTCATTTTGTTCACAATCTTATGAACATTTTGATCTTTCTTCGTGGAGTATGGTGTTAGCGCAGGGTTTTCATGTATGGCTTTTACCATATCAAGTAGTTTCTTTCTATTCCTACTGTCCTTGTCTTTTATTAGAACCATAACCACTTCTCTGTAGAGATTTATTTCACCATGTTATTCAATTTTCATGCCAGGAAATTAAGTTCATTTAAACTGAAAACCTTTTTAGATAAACCTTTTCCAACTACAAAGTTATGAAGACCAGGTTGGACCACCTTTATGGCCTGATTAATTATTTTACAAGAGGTAAATATCCACCCACTAACCGTAAAGTTCCATTTGCCTCAGAGATGGACAGGGGACATAAGCATGACTTCCCCAATGAACACAAACATTTTATGAAGAGTGGGACCTCACAGCAGCCTTTGACTCAGAATCTGAGAATGTGTACTAGCAGGAATGAAGGACCCCTGCAAGATCTAACCATCACCATTGTCCTCACTCCACATCCATTTTTACTGCACTTTCAAAAGGCAATATCACAGAGACTTTAAAAGATATTCTGACGTAAAACTCAACTATTCTAGTGAACATGCAGGTCTCTGTTACATCAGCCACCCACATACCCACACAGAACAACCCGCTTTCAAGCTTCCTCTGACCTTCAGGGAAGGTCAGGGAAGCTCAGGGAAGACATCCTCATTCTTTTTTATTTTTACAATTTTCATGTGCCTGTCCTTAGATGGTTTGCAACCAGAATGTGGAAAGTGGGAAATAAACTTCTCCTTTCCTGCTTTTAGGGGACTCTGGTGTACTTGGCTGAGTTACTTGCAGACCTAGTCAGAGATGGGTTGTATATAAGAGGAGGTGAACATAGAGAGGGCCAGGGAAGGATGGGGTCTGCTCAGAGTTTAGATGAAAAATTGTAAAGCCTGAGAGGTGTGGGTGTGTTAGATATTCTATGGGTTCAGGGGGACCTAAAGTGCCACGCAGAAGGGTTTTCTGGGGGGCTCAGAATGAAGCAGAATAATATGAGTGAAGGTCCATCCTACCTGTTGAGGAAGGAGCCACTGGAGCTTGTGCAGTGAAGTGGGGGTGCGATTCTCCCAGACTTGGGTGGGCATCAGGGTAAAACACAGGGTAGGAAATAAGAATAATGTCTCCAAAACTCTGATTAGTTCTGTTATATTGGGACAAGTGGGAACATTACATGTGTAGGCTGGTATGGGATATCAGACACGTTATATGGGACAGGAGACAAAAGAAACTAGACAGAATTAAGGTTGATATTCTCCAAAACCTAGGGGATGGGACAATGCAGAGCAGCCTCTCAATGGGTACAGGGTCTTAATATGGTGATGAAAATATTTTAATACTAGGGAGACACGGTGGCTGGACAACATGGTCCCTAAACAAAATCCCACCTAACTGATTAAATGCTTAAATTTTGTTACTTACATTTCAGCTTGTAAAAATAATTATGCTGAACTATAGAAGCCAGATAAAAAGCATACTGCATAATTTCATGTATATAAAATTTTAGAAAATGCAAACTACTCTGTTGTGAAAAAAAGATGTGTGATCACCTGAAGACTGTGGGTGTTGCGTGGGGTACAGAGGCAGAGAGTAGAAAGACATGCGAGAAACTTTTGCGTGAAATTGGTACACCTCAAGTGTGTTTGAGAGTCACCGCTTCAGATTGTACACTTAATGTATAAGTGGTTTATTGTCTGTCACTTATCCCTCAATCAGGCTCTAATCAATGCTTGATGACATGAATCCTTGGTGAGGTCAAGAAGAGAGAATATTGTTTCTCTATTACTGCTGTTTCAAAGTGGGCACACTCTGGATATGTGCCCATGGGAGTGTGATAATGGCAACAGCTGACCTGTTGTTAGCACTCATTGGGTACTGGGCACCTCAGGCATATCAGCTCATTTAATCAGCCACATGAGTGAGTTATACTCATTTATTTCTCTTCAATTTTCCACCTTCTACCTTTGCACATGCTGTGTCCACTGCCTGCACCTTGTATTCCTGCCCCTTCACAAGCTCTAGGTTAGCCTGGCCTCATTCTCTGTTAGGTGCTACCCTTCAGAAGAGTTTTTACTGGTCTTTTATTCTAGGTCAGAAATCCAGTTATGTGAGGTCATAACATTCCATATTTAACCCTTTTGACTACTGTCATATTTGTAATGTTTTTACTCTTTTAGCAAATAACACCAACCAAGTGTTCCCCATGTACCTGACACTCTTTCAGTCACTTGAGTCATAATTGTGAAACAGAACAGACAAAATCCCAGTCCTTGTAGACCCTATGTCCTGGTGGGGTAGTAGCATAATAACCCAAACAGCAACAAAAAATCATGTGTTGTATTATGTTGGCTAAAATAAGATATGCTTTGGGTGATTTCTTTCAACTAAAAAATGCTGGATCAGCAAGGAGGACATGAACTGATTAAAGAAGAAAGAGGGAAAGATAAGAGAAGATGAAGTGAGAAGAAAAGAAGCCACCAGGCAGAACTTGGGCGTCACTCTGAGTGAACATGGGAGCCCCTGGAGGGTTTGGAGCTGGAAATAGATGTGAGCCATCTGTGTTTGGAGAAGGAAACCAAAGTCCTGCCACCTTGAAGGTTTAGTCTGAGGATACTCATTCATAAGAAACCAAATTCAGAAAGAATTATGAGCCTCCCCACATTCCTGCCAAGATATTTAAACTGAAAAATTTACTTCGAGAAAATAATTAGAATTTCACTTAGGGCTAATTTAACTAATATGGTAAGTAGGAGGTGTTAGGCAGGCACCTGCTGGCACCTGCTGGCTACACCGTGTCCCACATTTTCTGAGTTGCCTGGAAACAATTCCATTGTCATGGAGGATCTGCTCTTGTGAATGACCTACAAATTGCTCATTCTGACTATTAAAATCTAAGACTTTACTGTTCTTTTCTTCTCCTTTCTCCAAAATGTTTTATATACCCAATGTTGCCTCATGGTCATTAAAATTTTCATGCTCCTGTGAATTCCCTGTGCTCAAATATTAAAAGCATGACATTCTTCTTTTCATCTGTCTCTGTTAACAGGTGAAAGAAGATTAGCCCATTGAAAAAAATTAGAGTGTCAGAGGGACTACTCACTGAAAATAATAGTATTACTACTTTTTTAAACTCCATATTAGTCAGGGTTCATGTGGCTGCTGAGGTTTGAGCAGGGAGCCCAGTGAGAAAGCAAGTGCAGTCATCCAGGTGACAGGTGGGGGTGGCCAGACCAGCCTGAGAAGAAAGGAATAAGTTTTGGGATGTGTTCTGAGCACTGAGTTGAAAGATTTCCAAAAAAAATGAATTTTTGGTGTACAAAAAAGAAAGAACAGTTGTGAAAATACAGAGATTCAGATTCTGCAGGAGCACATTGAGGTCAAAATTTGGCTGGGATTAAAAATCTTAAAACACCCCGAAATGCCTTGTAAGTATTAGTTGTCGAGTAAATAGTTGCACATCAGCAATCATATCCAATTTCTCTTTTATCCACAACCATGTCCCCAGTGCCCCAGACAGTGCCTGGTGGGGTTATCATACACATCCATTACACATTTCCAGAATCAACAATGAGCGAGTCATGAACAATCAAAATGTCTCCTGGATGCCCATACATGACATTTCTTACTGACTAAGACAATACTGCAATACCACAAAGTCACATGACTGCAGGGGCCCTTATAAAGCCATTGCTGTAGTCACATCAGGACCTCTCTGGAGCATTCATGCTGTCCAGGTTTTGAAACTAAGGCAAGTTAAACATGAAAGTACTTAGATGATATTGAAACTGAGCAGGTGCCCCTCTGGGAGATTCCTGGCCCCAGTTCCCCAACAATAGAGATGGGACTGGGGTCCTACAGGCAGAAACAAGCTCAGCAAATACTAATTAAAATTAGGGACATGTAAAAGCACAATAAAAGGACTGATTAAGCAGTAAGTACTGATAGGTTAAACAGTAATCTGAGACATGAACGAGGGTCACAGGGCTCCTAGTTCTTCCTGAGCATCTGTGGATAATATCTCAACATATGTGTTGAATTATTTTTCAGGAAAAAAGATGTACACCACAGAGAAATTGTGAATACCAAAGCATGGAACATTTTTGTTAAAAGATTCAAGTGGATCTTTTCATTCTTTTGTAATAAGAAGTCAAAAATTGATATACATATATTGATAAAACAATCTTTTGGTATCTTATCTGGTTTGGGAATGAGTTAGGGACTCAGAGACTTTAGTTAAACGATGAGGCGTGCTAGAACTAAGCTTCCAGTGAGACTTGCTAAACCAGGCTAAGAGTCATGGTTCTGCTGTGCAGGGAAACAGAGTTGCTGCCCCAGGTTTTCCTTTTAGGGTAATGATTCTGATCTTGTTCTGGGGAAACAGAAGGATCAGGGAAAATCTCACCTCCTAACTGCTCTGAACGTATTAAGGTGAAAACCCAACCCAAAGAGAAACATTCACATGGAGATGCTGAGCCAATATTTCTTTACTGAACATTTGCTTTGGATTCACTTTGCAAAGAGAATTGTGTGTGTGTGTGTGTGTGTGTTGAAACCTTAAACCACAAAGCCTTTTTGTTTGTTTAGCTTCAGAGTGACATGTAAGCACCAACCACCCAATACATTTTGGGGGTCTCTAATTTTATCTCCCCAGAATATTCATTCCTCCATTTGACTTCACTCATTCTCTCCTCTTAATCTGTCTGTTACTTTGGTTATTAGCTCAGTTAGAGGGATTTAAAAACTGGAAGGAAAAATACTCTTTGCATGCACAACTGTCTGGCATCATTTTATTTAAAAGATAAATAAGTAAAGAAAAACAACGTGGCAGGGTAATAGAGAAAATGGAACCTTGTCGGAAAAATGGGTTGAAAGAGATATATTGTTCAAGATCAGAGTAGGATGTGGCCTGCTAAACACAAGATGGATTCAGCTGTTTCCTTCTCTTAATTTAGCATCACCAACACAATCCAAAATTTCATTGCAGAACTCTGGGTTGTCTGCAAGCAGGAAGACCTCTGGACTCTAATAACCAGAGACCCTTAAACAGAATCGTGCCAGGGGAGAAATAAATCTAGTCATAAAACTTATATTGTAAGTGAGAAATCCTTGAAGACCATGACTTTAAGACACATAATCATATTTTTTTCACTTTTTCCTCTTATAAGACCTTAAGTGTAAGGTGCTTAGGAGTTCCAGTTTTGAGCATTGGATGCCCATTCTACTTTCAAATTTTTCTTTGAAATATACGCGGTCTGTTCAGAAGGTATCCAGTTATGTAATATGAAAAATAGAGACATATATTTAAGAAGATACAAAATATAAGAAACATTGTACACAGGACAATGACACCTCGGTCCCCTTCAATGTAGGTTGGAACCTCACACAGTTATCCCACTCACTAACAGCTGCCCCACGGTGTTTTCCCCAATCTCATGGATAGTATGAAATCTCTTTCCTTCCAAAGGTGGCTTTAGTTGGGAAAAAAAGAAGTTGCAGGGCACCAAATCCGGGCTGTAGGGGGGATGAGTCACCCTGGTGATTTCATGTTTCACCAAAAATGAGACATGATGCATGATCAGGCCTATTATTTTGATAAAGCTGGAAATACCCAGTGCCTATAGCTGTGGTCTTCTGAATTATCCAAATATTTTCTGCAGAGGAATGTTCAAGCTTAACATAAAATTTGATGCCAATTTCTTGTTCTATACACTCAGTCATTTTGAATGTGACAGCCACACAGTACACATGCTCAGTTAATGGTCTCTCCTGCCCCCACTGACTAGTACAATGAAGTCATCATTGTTCATGCATGTGCATTCCTGTCCTTGTTCCTTGGCTGCCAGGTTACATTGATGTACTTCAAACTGTTCTCATATACTTACAATGGCTGGACTTTTTTCTGACAGACTTTGTCTGCTTTTTCTTCTTTTATGCAACATTGTGCCACATTTTTGCTCTTTAAGGCATTAGTCAAAATGCCCCACTTCAGGGTAGAAAATACTATGTGTGGATGTACAGGCCTGTACCCACACTGCTTCTGAGACTGGGTACGAAGCCTCAGCCCTCGCTCTGTGAGAAATGAGAGCATGAAAAGTGAACATGGCCTCTCCAGGCATGAGACATCTGAGGGAGAGAGGCCAGTGAACGTGAAGTCTGCTCAAACTCCCTGAGCACCTCATAGAGGCAGGTTACACACAATCTCATAGCCGATTCCAGCATCACACATCCCTGGTTTTCTTTTCTTATGAGATAAAGAGTTTTTAGCTCCCATTAACAGTTATCCAGTGGCATGTCCTACAATTCAATTCAGTTCTGACAGTAAGTACCCAAATTGCATGCCGACACCACGGGTTCAAGTCTCAGTAACACAAGACTGCCATCACTTCTGATGACAGTTGCAAATGAGGTGCCTGGGCTACTCACATTGCTGACTGGTTGACTGCAAATTTGGGACTATTCATGACCTCCCTTAGGTATTATAATTATTGACAAAGGCTCACAGAACCCAGAAATGGTTTCACAATAACTGATTTACTATAAGGATATAACTCAGGATCAGCTGCATGAGAGAGACACACTGGGCTAGACACTGGGTGATAGTAATGAAGCCTCCATATCTTTCCTGTATCCCTCCTCTCAGAACCTCTCTAATCCTTATATTTAGTGTATTTTTAAGTGTCCTGATGTTGATATGATTGATTAAATAATTGGCCACTGTTAATTATCTCTAGTTTCTCTCCCTTTTCAGGATTTTGAAGGATTGAGATATATGGATTTTAAAAAATAGCCATATACTGGAGTTCTGGCTAAGGTGAAGGCATAGGTAGAAACCCTTCACTTCCTCGCACAACCGAAAGGAAGATAACAACCACTCTAAAAACAGTAAGCAACCAGAAGTGACAGAAAATCAAACCACATGGAACTCCAACAGCCAAGGTATTAAAGAAACAGTCAAGCAGACCAACCAAACCAGTGCACCAAGACAAAGAAATATGGCCCAAATGAAAGAACAGAGCAAAACTCTAGAAAAAGAGCTAAGTGATGAGGAGAGAGCCAACCTATCGGATGGAGAGTTCAAAATACTGGTGGTCAAGATGTTCACAGAATTGATTGAGCTTAGCCACAAAATGGAAGAACAAAGGAAGGATACCCAAAGTGAAATAAAGCAAAATATTCAGGGAGCCAACAGTGACAGGAAGGAAACCAGGATTCAAATCAATGATTTGGAACAAAGGGAAGAAATAAACATCCAATCAGAACAGAAGGAAGAAAGAAGAATGCAAAAATAAAAAAGAAGAGAGTCTTAGGAACCTCTGGGGACAACTTTAAATGTTCCAATATGCAAATTATAGGGGTGCCAGAAGGAGAAGAATAACAGCAAGAAATTGAAAACTTGTTTGAAAACATAATGAAGGAAAACTTTCTCAATCTGGCGAAGGAAATAGACTTCCAGGAAGTCCAGGAAGGCCAGAGTCCCAAAGAACTTGGACCCAAAGAGGAACACACCAAGACACATCATCATTAAGTTACCCAACATTAAACATAAGGAGAGAATCTTAAAAGCAGTGAGAGGAAAGGAGACAGTCACCTACAAAGGAGTTCCCATGAGAATATCAACTGATTTCTCAAAAAAAAATAAAAATAAAAAAAAAAAACCTTGCAGGCAAGAAGGGGCTGGAGAGAAATATTTAAAGTCATGAAAGGCAAGGACCTACATCCTTCATGACTCTATCCAGCAAAGCTATCATTTAGAATGCAAAGGCAGATAAACTGCTTCCCAGATAAGGTCAAGTTAAAGGAGTTCATCATCACCAAGCCATTATTATATAAAATGTTAAAGGGACTTATCTAAGAAATTGAAAAAGATAAAAAATTATGAATAGTAAAATGACAACAAACTCACAACTATGAACAAATGAAAACCTAAAAAAAAGAAAAACAGTGAAAACAAAAACTAAGCCAACAAGTAGAACAGAAACAGAATCAGAGAAGTGGAGATCACATGAAGGTTTTTCAGTGTGGATGGGGAGGAAAGGATGAAGGGTAGTACAGGGAATAAGAAGCATAATTGGTAGGCTTACCATAGATTAGGAAAGGTTAAGAATAGTATAGGAAACAGAGAATTCAAAGAATTTGTGTGTACAACCCATGGACATGAACTAACGGTGGGGGAATGCTGAAGGGTTGAGGGGGGTGGGGGTGGAGGGGGGATAAAGGGGAGAAATTGGGAAAACTGTAATAACATAATCAATAAAATATACTTTAAAAAACAGCCATACACTAAAACTGACAAGTTCAGAGGAGGCCTGCATGGTGAACCTTACAAACTCAGACTCGTCTGAAATTAAACTTGCTAACTAAAAACTAATCACAGTGGGTAGTCCTGTTTTATACCTGGTTCTTTTCTAAAAAATGTCCATCTTTATTTTAACCTGTCCAGCATATTTTTGAATCTATGATATTACATCTTTAAAATGACAGGGTAATATCCTTTTTTCTGGAACCATTGAAACCGGAAGAGGCACCAGCGTTCAGGCTGCCCGTCAGCACCAAACCCAATAAGCAATGACAGGGATTGAATCTTTATGGGAGTTTCACTCAGATGGCTGGGGATCTGAGAAGATGGTGGGTTCATACCTAACAGACCATCATCCATTTTCTTTCCAAGCCAGCCTTTTTTTTTTTTTAACGGAGAACAAACTGCAGTGAGGGGTTTTGTCATAAAGGGAAAATTAGATTTAAAAAACTACAGTATCCTCACCCTGGGCAGTTAGCTATTCCCAGGGGTGGGTGGGCATCTATCTCCCTGGAACACAAAGGCCCAGATGCCTCCACTTGACCCCAGGCAGTGATCTTCAGCAGTGCCCCAGGAGATCAGCTATTTTCCCAGGAGCCAGGATGGGCCTTATCTGTAGTTTCTAAAACAAAGCTTTAACACATGCATTACTTGCTAAGCTTGTAACTATTTACCTTAAACTAAAATTTTCCAATTCTTAAGTCCCTTATCACCCTCACTGTGCAAGAGCAGAGACCAAAAACTTCTCATTATTGTTTTTGTATTAATTGTTAACTGCTACCTATTCTGTAGTCACCAATGTAGAAGGAGTATTTGTCTGCTTGTTTCACTTTTTATCCAATTCGAGTGATTCACGTTTAGCCTTCTTCCAACTCCCTAATCTGTCCCCAATGGATTTTACAGAATCCCTTGTGCCTCTTCCTCTGATTGGAATCTGTAAAATAAGGTGAAGAACTGTCATTCTATGGAGTATTTTGTCACTTTGTTAAGTTGTTCCTTCTCATTCTGATTACCTCACAGAATTGTCTACATGTTAAACATTCCTTACTTTGACATTTACTGGGCACAGTGTGGTAATGTGATACTTGGCCTTTCCTCCCCTGGCAAATTGCTGGTCACATAACTTAGACTTCTGCCCTGGCAACATCCATTAGTAGAGACCACAGATCCAAAGGCACACCTGAAAAAGCAGTTACTTCATTGAGCTCTTCCCCTAGACCTCTCCTAAAATCTTTACCTTTGGAGAGCAGATAGAACTCCATTAAACAAAGGAAGTAGTATACATTCTTCTTGAGGCACATCTACTCAAATTTACTTTTCAAGTACGTTCTCTTTCTCCTAGACTCTAAAGTGTCCCCACAAGACTTGCCACTAGGGGAGCAATGGGCAGTGGCAGCTCCTCTGGGCAAACCTCCTGAATTGTCCCCAAAGCTCCTATATTTTTTATTCTGCCATTGGCTGACAGCAGCCCCCTCTGAGCCTCATGTTTTTCCCATAGTGTTCTAAGACAGCCACAGCAGCCCCACCCAGTCAGTCTTATAGTCCCATCCTGGTTTCACTGACCCCAGGTTTAATAAAGGTTCTCCCAAATCACTTGGGCTTGTTTTGTGAAGCTTTTCCTGCACAAGGTGAAGAACCCACACACTACCAGTGGGCTTTAGCACACCTGCTCTGGGTTTGGCCACCGTTCTGGTAACATTTTGAAATTTAGACAAAATGTTATTGCAAAAAGCAAAAGGAAGGAAGGAAGGAAGGAAGGAAGGAAGGAAGGAAGGAAGGAAGAAAAAGAAGAACACAAACCAAAAAAGGTGTGTGTATACTTAAGAGAGGTTAAAAGTATGTAGCTTTCTTAATCTGTTGGTTGTTTCTGAATAAGTAAAAATAGACAAGCTAAGAAAATCAAGGATGTTGTAGAAAGTTACTGGAATAAGAATATTGAGAAAGGAATTTCATGTATAACTGCTTGAACCTAATTATTGAACATTCTTACACCCTAACTCAAAAGGCTCACTAATGATATTAATTCAAATGGAAACTGAAGTGACTATAAACACGGCCCTCCATGCCTGCTGCTGAAGCAGAGGAAATGTACTTATGGAACTCTTACTGTCCTCCCTGCCATGGAACTTTCAGATGGTAATTGTACTTGACAGCACTGTGTTCTCACAGCCTTGTCCCCAAATAAACCTTAAGGTTACAACTTGCAAGTGTGTAACTAGCAAAAATCATATTAATAATTAATAATTAATTGCAGGTGGGCCATAGTGAATGATAACCCACCTCATGGCGATAATGTTTAAACTGAAGAAGCATGTAAGGTGCCCTCA
The DNA here is from genome assembly GCF_014824575.4 of Sturnira hondurensis. NCBI lineage: Eukaryota > Metazoa > Chordata > Mammalia > Chiroptera > Phyllostomidae > Sturnira > Sturnira hondurensis. Next base: position 128,104 of record NW_028081953.1, read on the forward strand.
AACTGGAAGTAAATGTAATACCAGATACAAAATACAGAGAAATGAGACAAACAACAAAACTCACTCCATGGCAGCTTGCAGGACAGAAATGACCCAGAGTATTTTTCTAATAAGGCCTGTGGGACTGACTTCCTCCCATTTACCTGCTTTTTCCTTGAGTCCATTCAGCTTTGACTTCCATCCAAGGTTGAGGTCTTGCTGCATCACCAATGGTTAATCGTTCAGCAGGACAAACACTGCCACTAAGCCTTCCTAAGATTCCTCTCCTAGCACTTGAGACAATATTGTCTAACGAAAAGATTCATCACCAGTGCATCTTTTGGAGTGATTTACGACCGAAATGGGGAGGTGTGGAATAAACCTGATGAGCTCAGGGGAGGCCTGCGTGGTGGACTTACAAACCCAGAGACCTGAAGTAACCACATAGGATGGTGTGAAATTAAAATTTTGTAACTAAAACAAGTCAGTGTGGGTACTTGTGTCCTGAGCCGGTATCTTTTTTGACAATGGTCCATCTTTACCCTAACCAAGCCTGTTCACTCTCTTTTTGCATCTACCATTACATACCTTTAAAATGTCAGAATAATTTCTAGATAGGACAGGGGAACACAGAATGTGTGGTCACTTGCTTCCATCTCCAAGGGCCTGAGGTTTCTACAAGAACTTCTCTTCCCCAAACAGGAGAACCCATAGAGCCCCTGGTTGAGTCATCACCTGGAGCTGCTCCAGCTCCTGGGCTCTGGGAGGACGCCTACAGCAGATGACAGACAGGGGCACAGATGACTTACATTCAAAGCCCCAGTACAGTGCTGTTGGACATATAGCACATTTTGAGGATCAACTCTCCAAGCAAGCAACCTCCCCCAAAAGCTGTCATCTGCTTAACTATGCCCTTTCTTAGAACACTTGAAAGAAGAGAGCTCGGTCTGAAAGAGCACCACCCCCTGGTTGGACAGGTCTCCTGGCACTGGGCTCATGGTACTCTGGACCATGCCTGTCCTCTCACAGGGCTCACCCTGCACTGGTAGCATCCCTGTGCAGCACCTGCCATTGGTTGCAGGTCTGCTGCTGACCTCCACGGCACAACACTGAGCCACACAAAAAACATAGAAATCCACACATGAACTGGCTTTGGCTAAGAAGACGGAAGAGTCTGATTTTCATCCCCTGTTTCAACAACCTTTCTCAGGCCCTCCCTCCTTCTTGCTCTGCCCCACCTTGTACTTCTGGAAACTGTTAACAGAAAGGGGTTGTGCAGTAACCTTGACAAGCTCAGGGGGCCATGTGGCAGGCCTGACAAGCCTCACAGGATATTCTGATGAGAAATTTCTAGCTGAGATGGACATGGCAGTTGTCACATCCCAGGCCTATACCCTGCTTAGCAAAGGTCAATCATTAGTGTAAGTGAGCCCTGACCCCTGTTTTTATGCATCTTAAATTGTACGACTTTGGCACAGCAGAGTGATTTTCTTTTTAGACCATTTGAAGGCACAGACTCTAGGACAAGCATACGAGATTCCAAAACACTTCATAGTACCTGGTCCCCTGAATACCCTCCTTATGTCCAGAAAATGTTAATTATTCTGTACTCATGAATCTTTAAAAAGAATAGTTTCTTCATTTTGCCTTTTATCTAAATCTAGAGATTTCTCCACTGTGCTTTTCCTCAGTTCCTAATGGGTTTCTTGGAACTATTTTCATCTTCTCCTTTGATTATAAAGTATAAAATAAACTGCAAAACTGCTATTTTTTTGCAGAATTTGAGATCTTTCTCCCAGGTATACGGCTCAGATAAATTCATTAAATTGCTCCACAAGTTTAAGTATTTCTCACTTTGGCAGAATGTAGGAGCACTTCCTCACACAGGGGATTCTGTGCTGGCATCACCCATGGGCAAGTCTGGTGGCCACAAGAAAGCCTCCCAACCAGAAACCAGAGGTTGTCCCAACACTCAGGAAGCACAGGGACAGGCCCCACAAACAGACATGGAGGGGAAAGGTCTACCTGAACCCATCCCCCCATGACACAGGCACCTGACTTTTCACCATAGTCCTTTCTTCCTGGGACACTCAGGACACCTCCCCCTCATACCCCAAAACTGAAGGTTTTACCAAACTCTCGGTCCTGGGTCTCTGTACCTGGAAGCAGAAGCCAGGCTGGTGACACCTGAGAGAGAAGAAGGGTCTCTATGCAATTGTCACCCAGCTTCATCCCTTCTACCTCCAAAGTCATCTCTGTGACCCCCCTGCTGGGAGGGAATAAAACCCCAGAGCATCTGAGAACAGGAAGCAGCCTGGATTCCCAGCTGGGTTCTGTGTCACAAACAGAAATCACCCCATTCTTTAGGACACCTGGGGCCCTCTGTGTGGTTCTAACAGACCCAGGACAAAGTCACTGCAGAGGCCAATGCTGGGGAGAGTGAGCCATCCTTTCAGGGACATGTTTGTCCCCACCAGGCTTGCTATGCAAGTGTGCTCCACAGGCCAGTAGGATGAATCTCTCCTGAGAGCCTGTTAGATACAGGCCCAATTCCCCCCTGCCAAGCCAGAATCTGTAGTATAGCAGGACCTGGAGACTTCCCCTGTGCACAGGAGAGCAGAAGTGGTTCTACCTTCACACCAAGGGATCTCATTTCAAATGGGCATCTCATTAGCTGGACAGCTGCTGAAGCTGCATTTTTAAAGTGTCATCTGGTGTAGCAATGTTTACAATGTCTCACAGGTGATTGAATGCACAGCAGGTGTGACATCCCTGTCACAGATATCTCTGAGCTAGCTCAGGAATATATATTCTGAAGGGAATGGTCAAACATGAAAGAGAAATAGGCTGTGGGATAGACTACTGAGCTCCTGAGAGGAAGCTGTGGGGAAACCCCGAAACCCAGACACCCCAGATTTGTGCTTTTCCAACACATCCTGTGAGTGTGGGCTAGTGTGTATACATGTGTGTGTGCATGCAAGTGCAAAGTTCAGAGGCTTCAGCAGTTCCCAGGAAACAATATATCAAAGGACAGTAAATTGGTAAGAAGAGACAGGTTGGCATAAATGAAGTCAAAGAGTGGGAGGGTCCTGGGCACAGACTCTGCCCCCAGCACATGAATAGTAATCTTGCCCCAGAATAAAGCTCAACCCACCAGTAGGACACAGAGCAGATTGCACCATTCTGAACACAGGTGCCTGTGAGCCTCACCAAACCTCAAGATCTTCTCAAAGAGGCAGCCACAGAGCAGACAGCAGACACCATGGGATCCCTGTCAGTCTCTACCCAGAGAGGACTTGTCCACTGGCAAGGGCTCCTGCTGTTTGGTGAGTAGGAGACAATTCCTTTGGGTAGTAGGCTAAGGATCTGACACACAGATTGGCTGGGATCTGCTGAAGAAAACAGTGCTCTGAGAGAAGAGGGAAAGCTTCTGTTTGGACCTGAGGGTGAAAAAAAAGGAGCAGAGTAGGATGAGGAAAAGGGGTCAGCAAAAGAAAAATCTCATAATCTGGAAGTGGTGAGAGGCAGGAAAACCTCGATTGCTTTGCATTTCCAAAGCTATTCACCACTGAGTATTGAATGCTGAAAACATTATAATAACAATTTATGTCAGGTAACACCAGGAAACAACTGATCCAGGGGTGGTAGCCATTTTCTTTACTGTAGCCTGTGACCATGGGAGACACACTCACACTCAGAGCAAGGCTGAGAGTTGAAGAGACCTGCTCAGGTTCCAGGGCCTTGTCTTTCCCTCCTGACACATAGATCCCAATATTAATCAATTTCTCTCTTCCTTCCTAGTCTTGCTGTTAACTTTCTGGTGCCTGCCCACGAATGCCCAATTCTCTATTGCATCAACCAATGTTGCTGAAGGGAAGGATGTGCGTCTGAGTCTCCGAAACAGGCCTCCCAATGTTATAGGCTACAGGTGGTTCAGAGGAGAAAGGGAACTACCTCATAAACTGATCGCAGGTTACTTCATATTGGAGAAAAAATTTGTAAAAGGGCGATTATACAGTAGACGAAAGATAGTAGACCTTGATGGATCCTTGCTGATAAGGAATGTCACCAGGAAAGACAGAGGAATATACACCGTAGTGGCCCACCTTCCAAACTCAGTACAACAAGCAGGATTTGGACGACTTGATGTATTCCGTGAGTGATTACTCTCTGACATCTGGGTGTTAGGTGGGGTGACTTCCACTTCACACACAGGACTGACATCCCTGAACTCTCCCTTTGTTTCCCTCTGCATTGTGTCCCAGGTTGGGTTTTGGCAATCAGTGCAGGATACAGAGAGTGGGGACAAACTTCCTAAGATCTCGGTTCCCTTCCCAGTTTCCAGCCCTGCAGACAGAAGGACCAGTCTGACAAAAACTAACTTAACAGAGGGAGACCAGCCTCAGTGCAGCCCCCTATGTCCTTGACACTGAGAATGACCCTGACAGCTTCTGTCAAAGCCTGGTTTCAGAAGCGCCCTGAAATTCTCACAGAGTTCGCCTTGAGAGCCCCTCCCAAGAACCCTGTCCTGGGGATCTTGACTCCAGGACCCTTGGGGAGCCTGTGTCAGGTTGAGTTTGATCTCCCAGGAAAGGCTAACTGGGTAGTGGTTTAATGGGTACCCAAGCCACAGTCTTCTGAGCTGGTCACCAGCCAGGGGCACACCTTGGCAGAAATAAAATTCAGTCTATTGCCTGAGACTCTTGGTAAAAGCACAGTTAGACGATGTTGTTAGATGTTAGCCAACTGTCCTGGGGGACTTAGGAAAAGTTCGGGTACAGGAAAAGGTCAGCATCCCCAGAAAGAAACTTAAAAATAAAAAGATGCTCCTGGAAGGTCCTCATTCACCAGGGATCAGCCCAGGGGATTCTCTGTTACAGTTAATCAGCAAGAGGTGCCTCTCATCTCAGCGGCTCTTCTATCCCAAGATTTAGGCCAGAAACTGTAAATATTTTATGATTAATAGACTGAGAACCTGGCAGCCCAATATTCATCCTCCTTCATGGAGAATAAACTGAGAAACAGGGACATACAGTCACAAAAGCAGAGTCACACAGACCATGAGCATCAGATGATCAGGGCCAGTTGAGATCTGTCTGGAGTCACAGCCTTGTCTTCTCCTCCAACCCAGGGGCCTATGAGGTGCCTGTGGATATTTAAACCAACTGTTGGTTCAGATCATTCATTTGTTTCCTGATGTCTGTTGTCACTCCCACTGGAGTATGAGGGAAAAAACTTTGCCTTCTCAATCCACACTCTACCCCTTAAACCAGCTTAAGGACCAACATGCAACAAATACTCAGTTGCCTTTGATTAATTGGGAAGAAATAAATGGTGATTGAATGAATGCATGAATGAATGAATGATCCAAAATCTGTTCAGAGCCTGAAACCTGGATGCAGAGTCCCCGGATTTCTAGCCACAGGGCACAAGCTCTCTGTCCCTATGGGGACTAAGACCCTTGTCTCAGACCCTTTATGCTCTCCAATGAAATAGTATTTCTTGTAATTGGTCTTAAGCCTTGGGGGATTAATAATAATAATTTTCACATGAGGAAGAATCAAGGTTTTTCACAAGGGTGAACTCTGCATAGTTCTCTGTGGGCTGCTAGTGGCTGAGATCTCTGAGGAAGCCGTGTGGCTCCATGTCTCAGCCCATTTTCAATCAGTCATATTCTCTGTTTCTCCACAGAGCCTGTGAAAATGCCCATCCTCCTAACCAGCAATGGCACAATCACAGAGAATAAGAATGCCGTGGTCTTGACCTGCTACACAAATGCAGTTTCCATTGATTGGTTCTTTAACAGCATGAGTCTGCGTCTCTCAGAGAGAAGGAAGCTGTCCACGGACCACAGAAGCCTCACCATAGACCCCGTCCAGAGGGAGGATTCTGGTTATTACCAGTGTAAAGTCTCCAACCCCATCAGTTCTGCTGAAAGTTGGCCCCTTGAGCTGCATGTGCAACATGAGTGACTCTCCTCCCCTCTTCATTGTTATTAAATTCTAAATAAAGTATTTTGCATTGTTACAATAGATTTGTTCTGAAGGTGAATATATCTTAAAGGATTTGCACTGAGTCAATAAATACATAGCAATATGAGATGACATTGTCATTATTGCTGACCTAAGGTCATGTTTTAGACCACACCCCATCTCAGTTTGGTCTCATTTGCACCATCTCCACATTAGAGGGGATGTTGTGTTCTTTGGAGGATCAGCAGTGGCCTTGTGATAACCAATGAGAGCGAGTGACAAGCTCACAGGATCTTAGCTCTGTCCCTCCTTCAGGCAAACATGTGGAGGTACTGGGACACTGTTGTAGACAATGGGGATGGACAAGAGGACACCGTGTGTGTAGCAACACTGATCTTTTCTTTCTTTTTGATGGCTTTTGATAGCTTTCTAAAGCCTCTTGAGTATTCTTATTTATAGGGCAATAAAATTATTTGCATAAATTCAGTACATCTCTGTTCTTTTTGCTAATAGGATATATTTAGAAACTTTATGATAGAACCAAGGCTTTAGCTCAAATATTCTACTTCAAACTGATGTCCACATAATTAGAAATGACCTCACACTTTATAGAGCTAAGTGAGACCTGATGGATCTTTTGGTATTTTTTTGGTATTTCTTTGGTATTCCTTTGAAGAAAAGGACATCACCCAAAGCTAGAGAGACTGCAGGTGAAGTGTGAGCATGAAGCTTCCTAACCTCAAGAGGCTGTTAAAACTCCCATCATACGTTTTATTTAAAAATCCTGCCTCAGAGCAAATGAGGTGGTGAATATCAGTTCCTCTGCACTTAGAGGAGTAATCAGGCCAAATCAGGTGACTCCATGTGGTAGGATCAAGAATACACTTCTTTCTTAGGGATGATGTTTAATCAAAGGGGAGGTGTCTGTATAGAAAAATATAATGTCTCCATGGAAAGCTCCAGAAGTGCAGCCTTCTGGAAGATCAGATCCGGACTCTGCTCAAGAACCCTCAACTATTTTGCACCTGTTTATAAAGAGCTGGGAACTTGTACCTTTTTGTGAATTGCAGTAACTGATGGAAGTTCAAACTGGGTCTTGGCTGAAAGAGATTTGGCTGTGTTTCCCTCCACTGTGCAGAAAGCAGTTTTGTTATGACCTGGGGCCTTTCTGTTCCTCAGAGTCACTGACCTTTAAACAGGATCTTTCAGACTGTAGGCCTCTGACCTCCATTTTATCAGAGCATTTTCTTCAAGAATGTAATTGCAGTTTGTAACTGTAGATTCTTTTTTGCCCTTTACAAATACACAGAAGCCTCCTTCAAATTTTTCATCAGTGTTATGATTCTGGGAGTATCTGTCACAAGGGCCTGGGCCCACCCCATACAATTCAGTGCTCCTGGTGTTTCTGTGTCTCGGTCCCTGCGGCAGGTAGAAACCTAACTTGGGTGAGAACATTTACAACCATGATGTAAAAAGACTTCACAGTTGTGAAGAATTTATGCAAAGTTGTACTTTCTTTTTCTGTTCTGCCAGTTAGCAAACAGAGATATCTATGATTCCTTCTCCTGTTCTTAAAACCTCCACAGCTTTTTGTTTCAGGGTCGCTGAGTTCCAGCTCACTACACTATTGCATGAACTTTAGTAAAGTCTTTCTTGCCTCTTTAAATCTGTGTGATGCACACTTCACTCTGAAACCACCTACGTATAATTAGCCAATCCTGTCATCTTGCTCACAGTGTCCATCCTGACCATATTTTCAAACTTGAAAATTTTAAAATCTGACTGAAATTTTCCTAGCAAATGTTTCCAGTTGTCCTGCCTCCACTGTGGATTGGCATCCACAGTAAAAGAAGGTCTGACTGCCCAGATTTTTCCGGGGACCAGGTTGCTTCAAAGTGGCCTTTGTCTTAGAATCTGATAGAAAGGGCAGGTGTGAACCTCTGCATCTCTGAAGTGGCCTACCCATCAGCAGTGTTTTCATTGTACATACATGTTCACTCACCTTCAAGGAAAAGATTACAGAGGTTTGAAAAAATATTCTGTCATGAAACTCAGAAACTCTAGTAAACAATCAGGTTCCTATCATATCAGCCCCCCACAGGCCTCACTGGAGGACCCTGTTTTGTGCCATCTGTGACCAGGAGCTCTGGTCAAATATCAGCATCCTTATTTTTTGATTTCTCTATTGGTTTCACAAAATCACATGCCTATCTATAGAAGGTCTACAGTCAGAACTTGAAAACTGGGAATGACATAGCTCTTCTGATTCTGTTTTTTCCTGCTCCTTGTGGCTTCTGAGGTATCATGGTGTGTTGAGGTGTGCATACAGGGGGAGCAAAGAGGGATGGGGTTTGCTCAGAGTCAGGGTGAGAAATTACAAAGCTTGGGAGTTTGGGGGTATTAGGTATTGTTTGAATCAAAGGCACCCAAGAAGGCCACGCAGGATAGATTTTCTAAGGAAGCTCAGGATGGGGCTGAGGCATACGAGTAAGGGGCTGACCTAAGTGATGAGGGAGGAACCACTGGAGCTGGTGCAGTTAAGAAAGGGGAGCCATGCTCCCAGATTCGGGTGGGCATGCCGGGAGAGATACAGGGTTGGCAAAAAAGATGAGGTCTTGAAAACTCAGATTAGAGTTCTAAGACTGGGGAAAAGAGGAAAAAGCAGATGTACCAGGCAGCAGAAGTTACAGAGGACATGGAGTAAGAAACAAGATGAACATCCCATAGGGAGCAAGGAGTCTGAAGAGCGATGAGGGTTTGTAAGACTGGGGACACCACGAATACAGAAAATAGGCTGAGAAGTATGAGATTCAGACAAGGAGGGACTTACAGTGAGGGGTAGTCAGACTAGCAAAGGGGTTGGGATGGGGCCTGAGAAAGTGAGGAATGCAGGGCAGGCTTAGGGGTGAGGGCTAGATTGAAGGCCACAGTTTTCCAGTTGTTAGCTCTGGCCCAGTAGCAACATGTGCAGCAGGCTTTCAGAGTGTGGTATAAAGGCCGAAGTTTCCATATGACCTAGGAGACCTGTAAAAACTTTTCTCCATTCCCTAAGATGAGTCTCAGCTGAGCCAACAAGTTAGCCATGCCCCAGGGGATCTGTGTGTCAGTGAGTAAGGCAGCCTGGGGAGAAGAAAATAGTGTCTGATGGTGTGAGGCATGAAAGGGGGTTTGAAGGCTGGAAAACTTGGAGTAACTGGAACCTTTCCCTTCTTTGTTGACTACCCACAGTGGACTTTCTGATTCCATGGTGAAATCTATGTGACGGGTCACAGTACTGGACCAGTGGTTCCAGTGGTCTGGGCCACCTGTCCTTGTCTCATTCAGGATGAACCACCTCCATTTGTGATGGATGCTGCTCTCCCCACCTGTCCTTGTGTTGGCAGATGTGATAGAACCCAGGTCACAATGAGGAGGTCTGGCCACCTTGTCCCTTCACAGCTCACATTCAGACTCTCTGTCTCTCCTGAAAATTAGACTTCATTCAGGGATTCTTATATTATTGCTGTAGAAGGCACAGCCTCACCCCAAAGCCTAGGAGTCTGCATGTAATTCTCTCATTACTTCCCACAAGAGGCTACACAAAGCACCTTTTATTCTAGCACGGATTAGATGCAGGTACAAAGGCAGCAACTTGTCCTTTACTCTGGGGGGTATGTCCAGCGTGGCCAAGAGTATTGGAGCCGTGAAAGTCTCATACTTTGCAGATCCCTGAGTGGTCACAGATGTGGATGTCCCTGCTTTACTTAACCTGCTGATCACTAGATCTGATCCTGTCACTGGTGTCACTGTCCTCACTGATGCCATTGTCTTAGAGCATCAACACAAGCAGGTACCTGCTTCCACCCTTCAGAGCACATGTATCTTTCTAAAGCATTTACAAAACTTACTATTTTGTTCATTTGTAGCAAAGCAGCCTATAGTTTGAAACCATTAAACATGACACCAGTAGTAAGTCTGTAGGGTTTTTATTACTTGCAGTTGGTGTGGGATTGACTTGGAGCTAACACTTGGTACTGACACTGTACCAAGGTGACACTGAAACCCTGACACTTGGTACTAAACAGGCGTTGAGCTAAGGCTGGCTTCCTTTTATTCCCTTAAGCTGAATATTTCTCTTACTAAAATTGTTTTCAATTATATTTGACATTCAATATTAAATCAGTTTTAGGTGTACAGTGTAGTGGTGAGACATTGCTAAAACTTATGAAGGGATCACCCCAATAACTAGAACCCAGTCACCATACATAGTGATTGCAATACTAGTGGCTATATGTCCTTTGCTATACTTGGCATCCCTGTGACTATTTTGCTGTCCAGTAGTTTCTTTTCTTAACCCCTATAGCCATCAATGTCCCTGTCCCCAGTGGCTACTGCATAACACTCACCTGTCCCATCTGGGAGAGCAGACCATTCCTCAGTGTACCCCCAGTGAATTCAGGTGTGTCACACACCACCCCAACAAGCATTGGCTGCCCCTCTCCTAGATGTCCTTTGCTCTGTCCACCTCCCCAACCCCAAGAACCACATCTGACTTCAATGTCAGGCTCTAGCTCATGCTGCTCCCGTAACCAGGAATGTTCTGATTTCCTCTGCAGGGTTCAGATCCTTGATGTTCACCAGGCTGAAGCTCATTTATCGCATCCGGTTTACCACATGCCAGGGAATCAAACTCAAATAACTGTCTCTGCCTGCGGGAATTTCAGATCTAGTACACACACACACACACACACACACACACACACACACTGTAAATAAATAACTTGGAGAACTGTGGACTTTATATAAACAGACTGGAACAGAGCTAGCTTTGAGTCTCCACTGCCCCCCTCACCTGCTGGGGGCCCTTTGTCAAGTTAGCCCCTCGTCCAAAACATGGAAGTAGTAGTAGTAGTACAAATTCATAGGGCGGTTGTAAACACTAAATAAGGGAATGAGTGTAAAAGGCTTAGCACAGCGTCTGGAATATAAGGAAAATGTGAGTACTCAAAAAATGAGCATGAAATATGAGAGATAAAAAAGTTTAATTTTCTGTGTATAATTCTTTAAATATAAAAGCATACCATTTGTGTCTGGGGAGAAGGCAACATGCCCCCAAAGTATCCAGAAATCTTCTCCTTCTTCTCATGTGGTGAGAAGGCCTAGTGGTGGGGCCACATCTAGCTGACCTGCCTGGAATCAGGACTGAGACCCAGCTTCCTGGCCCCCTGCACCCCTGCTCCTTGTACCTCCCTCACCCTGAGCCATGCTTGGTCACGTGGCCCACACAAGGCTACCGAGATAAGCGTGGCTTTTCTGGGTGGTGGCCTCACTCTCTCTCTCTGAGCTGGAAAGGGGGTGGGGGAGCCGGGTTGTTATGAAAATCTTACTAAATGTTTTACCTGACTTGTAACGCAAGAACTCGTCACACAAGAAAAGAGACAGTTATCTCATTTTAGAAATTAGCCCCACTCAGTCCTGGTCCACGCACAAGAACCACCTGTGTGCACAGGGTGCGTGGTCAGGAGAAGCAACGAGGGGCGAGCCCTGACCGCACCACGTCTGGTTTGCCGCTTGCCCAGTGCAAGGACCTGACAATGGATCCGACGAGGCTAATCAATCGCAGCACAGCCGCTGTGGCAGCTTCACAGACCAGCCTCTGTGCCTACATTTCCGCTGTGGGGGAATGCTCCTATACAGACATAAACCACCAAACCCACGTTTACCAAATACCCTTGATAATCATCTGAGTCCTTAATAATTATGGACTTTATAACCAAGAATCATAACACTATTTACAACTATCTGTAACAAAACAGTAAAAGGAAACAATGCTTCAAAAAATTAAAATAATAAATAAATGAAAGCATTTAGAATGTATTTTTTTAAAAAAAGAAACGCAGATAACCAGTGCACACACATTTTGCAGGCATCAAGTGTAGGCAAGACGTGGACAAGTGGGTGACGCACCAATGGGCCTGCGGCGGGAGAAAACTGTATCTACTTACAAAGTCAGGCTGCTGGACAATTGCTGGATAAACTTTCATGGAAAAATACACTCAGAATAAGAAAGAGTTCCCAGAAACTAAAAATGCACACAGAATAATTCATGTAATTGCTGAGTAACTGGAAAGTGATTGCTGAAAGACCGACCGAGTGATCTGGAAGATGCAACCAAGGAAACCAGCCCCAGCACGAGGGGAAAGTCAGAGCCGGGAAGTGGGAGAAGTGGGGTTGGGACAGGCACAGGTTTGTCTGAGCTCCGTGGGCACAGCCTCTGGTCTGACGCTCCCTCTTCTGAACTCACCCAGTCTCAGCTAGCTCTGTGAGGACGTGTGTATGTGTGTGTTTGTGTGTGTGTGTGTGTGTGTTTCCTGTTATTAGTAGATCCATAAGACTATTGTCCAAAACACTGGGTGGAATTTGAACAAATAATTTTATAAAATTCACCGAGATCAGCATTTTTTTACTTTAGTCTGTTGACTGGAAGATTCATATGCTGAAATGAAAACACACTTGCCTGACTAATATAAACTCTACTCTCACTTTGTTAAAGTTTTTTTTAATCATAAATGAGTTCTAAATTTTATCAAACGCTTTTTCTCCATCTATTGATGTGATCATTTAGTTTTCATTTTTCACTTTCTTTATGTACTGTATCACATTTATTTGCAAATACTGTACCAACCTTGTATCCCCGGAATAAATCCCACTAGGTCATGGTGTACGATCTTTTTAATGTATTGCTGAATTTTGATTTCTAGTATTTTGCTAAGGAATTTATCATCTATATTTGTCAGACATATTGACATAATTTTCTTTCTTTGTAGTGTCTTTATCTGGTTTTGGAATTGGGATAATGTTTGCCTCATAAAATGAGCTTGAAAGTTTTTCCTTCTGTTAAATTTTTTGGAATACTTTGGGAATAGGTATCATGTTTCTAGAAAAAAGTCCGCTTCTTCCAAGTTGTCCAATTTGTTGGCATATTCTTGTTCATTATATTTTCTTATAATTATTTGACATTTTTGTGGTATCAGTTTTTACTTCTCCTTTTTTTTATTTCTGATTTTATTTACTTGGGTCTTCTCTCTTTTACTCTTGATGATTCTGGTTAAAGGTTCATCAATCTTATTTATTTTCTTAAAGAACAAACTCTCACTCTGGCTGGTGTGGCTCAGTGGATTGAGCACCAGACTATGAAGTAAAGGGATGCTAATTTGATTCCTAGTCAGAGAACATGCCTGAGTTACGGGCCTGGTCCTGAGTATGTGGCCCATGAGAGGCAACCACACATTGATATTTCTCTCCTTCTCTTTCTCCCTCCTTTACCCTCTCTTTAAAAATAAATAAATAAAATATTTAAAAAAACAGTCTTGATTTCATTGATCTTTTGCATTGTTTTCTTAGACTATTTTATTTCTGCTCTGATCTTCATTATTTCCTTCCTTCTACTTGCTTTGCACATTGTTGATTTTTTTCAGTTTATTTAGGTGTAAATTTAGATTGTTTATTAGAGTTTCTTGTTTTTTGAAGTAAGCCTGTAATGTTATACTTCCCTCTTAGGTCTGCTTTTGTTTTGTCCCATAGATTTTGGGTTGTTGTGTTCTCATTTTCATTTGTTTCAGTGTAACTTTTGATTTTCTTAATCTCATTTTTATTCCATTTATTGTTTACTTACATGACATTTAGCCTCCATAATTTTGAGTGTTTTTTCAACTTTTTATTGTGGTTGACTTCTTTCATACTACTGATATCAAAGAAGGTGCTTTTTTAAAAGATTTTATTTATTTTTAGAGAGAAAAGAGAGGGAGAAAGAGGAATAGAAACATCGATGTGTAGTTGCCTCTCTCACGCCCCCACCTGGGCACCTGGCCCACAGCCCAGGCATGTGCCCTGACTGGGAATCAAACCAGCGACCCTTTGGTTCAAAGGCCTGCACCCAATCCACTGAGCCACACCAGCCAGGGGGAAATAATTAAATCTTTATAAGATAGAGTGTGTCTGTTGCTTCAGTTCAAGAAATAACTTCAGACCATAAGGCTTGGCTTCTTACAAAGTCAGATTTGACTAGAGCCAGTCCTATACTCATAGAAAGTGCTCCCTGTTGAGGAGCCTTGTGCACTGGTGCCCAGCCCCACTTTCCCTCCAGTGTCACCATCCTGGAACCAGAGTTTTGAAAGGATGTCTGACAACACAAATGACCAAAAGGGTAGAGAGCAATTAGACCCATATTCAGGGCTGGGATAATGAGAAGCTACAACTGTGAAAATAACATTTCTTTCAAGTGTACAAACTGCAACAAAGTGGATTTAGAAAGCTTTTTAAAATATGAACGCAAGACGTTTCACAGTTTTTTGAATACTGTTGTGTAGACAATCATTGCCTCCTGATGATACACTTATTTTACCCCTGGGAACCATGACTATTGTGTTCTGCTGAAGACACTTTCCACATGTGATTAAGTTATAGGTGGTGAGATGGAAAGATTATTCTGGATTTTCTGTAGGGTTTCTCATGTAATTTCTTGTGTTCTTATGAGTCAGAGAAAGAGTCAGAGAAAGACTAAATGACAGAAGTAAAAGAGCAGATGTGACCATGGAAGCAGACGAGGAAAGGTGCCTGTGATGGCAAATATTAGCCGAGAATGAAAAGAGCCTGCAGTGTTCAGAAAAGGCAAAAGCAGCTGTCCCCAGAGTCCAAGGAGGGAGCAGTCTCCTGCAGACACACACTGTGATTCTGCCACTGTGATGCCCAGTTTAAGCTTCTGGTCTCAAGATGGTTAGAAAGAGTGTAAACAGGCTGAATGCGTTATCCACTCAGATGCACTCTGCAGATACACAGGGGATCATGTGCTCATTCTTTCATCCCTTGTCTGAAATTTCCTCCACAGCCATCACAGGGTGGTGAATCAGGGCAAGGGAAATCATTACGGTCTCTTCACTAACATGGGTGGAAACACTGAGAAAATTTCATGTGCAGTAAATGACAAACCCCAACCATCAATTTTATTTCAGTTCCACACTCATTTTCTCCTCACATGTAAGGGAGCAGAGGCATACATCTTTGAGATAGTCTGTAATAGAACCTTAATAGTGTGTGGAGTGTGAGGACTCCTTGCAGAGGCAGCCCCCTAAAGGCCCCGGCTCTTGGTCAAGTGCACCCAATGCCTTCAGGGCCCTGTGATCAGTCAGAGACCTTTTAGTGCACCCACAACACAGGACCCATTCTTGGCTTTTGTTGTTGATTTACAAACTCTGTGTTCCCGTTTCAAAGAGAGTCCACAAACATGATACAGGGTGTTGGAAAACAGACACTATTTTCTTGGTTGTTTAGGGCTTTGTTGGCTCTGCTTGGCTTCTGACCACAGATCAAAATCCTAGACAGACCTGAAGGTTAGATGGCCTTTAGAAACCAGGGGGTCACCAGGGGGAGACAAGAAGGGATAAAACCCTGGGCAGGTGGAGAAATTGTAATGATTAGAGAAGCAGGGCAAAGAGGAACAGTGTGTGCTGTTGTCTCGGTTTAGGGGGAAGGGAATCAAGAAGGAACAGGGAGTGGTGCGGTTTTCAGGATGAGGCTGAGGAGCCCATATTGTGGATAAAGTCAGGTTGAGGGGACGACTCACCAAGATGAGAATCACTGGAGCTTGATATGGGTGGTGGGGAAGAAGAGGGAGCAGTTCTTCCAAACAGAGGTATTGCCTTGAGAGGCAAGATGCCTTTTTTGGGAAAAAGCATAAGATACTTGAAGACTTGGAGGACTGTCTTTTATATTGAACCCAAACACTTGATCAAGGCATTCCATGGAAGGGTGTGTGCACTTTCACACATGGGGAGAAAATAACCAGAAAAAGAATTAAAAATATCAGAGTGAAGGGTGGTAGAAGGGGTAGGTGGGTGTGTAGGAATAGAAAGGAAGAGAGAATGGAATCTTAAACAGAGGTACCAGGAAACCATGCTCCTATTTATTTCCAAGGTCACAGCAATCCACATGATAGGGCTTCATGACCCCAGGGATGTGGGAAATGGGATGCTGGGAAAGGAATTAGAGGGAGACTGAGAATGAGTAAAAAACTAGCAACCACTGAGGGACCAAAATTCTAGAAAGCCAAGGTGGTGGGAGGGCATGAAACCACACAGTCTGCCTAATGGCTAATGAGGAAAGAGAGTGGGAATTGATACCAAAGAGGCAAGAGTTAGAGGCACGTCAAAGGGGGTGAAAGGTAGGGAGGCAGGCACTCTGCTGTGGCAGGAGAGCTCAGGCTAGGTGGAGTCCAGGGGTGGCAGTTTTCAGAGTGAGGGCTGAGGTTTTCTTCATCTGGCTCAGGCCATGGCGAGGCTGTCTCTGTGCCTCTCAGGTCAACCAGATTCACCTTCACCCACAAGCACACAAAAATGCAACGTGGACCCCAGTACTTCAAGTCTCCTTATCCTGAGGCCGCAGTTGACAGTGCCTACAAAGGCACACGGAGTGAAGGCTGAAAAGCAGTCCAGTGGTGAGTGTGGGGTGGCTTTTCAGATGGGATAAAGGCAGCATGTTACTGGAGCTTGCTGGGTCTTGGATCTTTCTATAAAAATTCTATAAAATATATAGGTGACTAGAAGTCTTCAATCCATGAACACAAATGTCTTTACACTTAAATTTTTTATCTAGTTTCAGAAACACTTGGTAATTTTCAGGAAATACATCTTCCATGTGCTTGGTGAATTTTTTCCTATTTTTTTTCTGATACTATTGTAAATGAAAGTGGTTTTTTTTATTTTAGTTTTTGGTTTGGTCATTGTTTTTCTAAAGAAATTAAAATGATGCTGACTGTTGATTTTATCTTTAGTGATTTGACAGAATTTGTTAATTCTAACAGTTGTGTGCAGGGAGGGTGGAACCTTTAGATATTTCTACATAGAAAATCAAGTTGTCACACTGCCCAGAGTGTCTCAGTGTGTTGGGCATTGTTCTGTGGGACAAAAGCTCACCTGCTGGATTTCTGGCCTGGTCACGGGCCAGGTGTGCTGGTCTGGGCCCATTCCAGGTATGTAGGAGAGGCATCCAATTGATGCTTCTCACTCACATCCATGTTTCTCCCCTTCTCTTTCTTTCTTTCTTAGCTTCCCTCAAAAATAAATAAATAAAACCTGTAAAAAGGTTAAGTTGTCTGTTAAAGAGATAATTTTTTTCAATTTAGATACCACTTAATTTATCTTCTTGCCTATTTTTCTGCCCAGAACTTCCAGTAGTATATTATTTAAGTGGGTAAAAAAAAAAGATCTTCACCTTGTCCATAATGTCACTAATAACATTTTGGTATTTCTTTATGGAGTATTGTGTTAGCTATGGGTTTTCATTTGTGTCCTTTACCATGTGGAGTAGCTTCCTGCTGTTCCTACAGTCCTTGTCTTTGTTAGAACCATAACCACTTCTCTCTAGAGATTTATTTCACCATGATATTCAATTTGCAGACAAGGATATAAAATTCTGCTTAAACTGAAAACTTCTTTAGATAATTTTTTTCAAATGTAAGACCATGAAGACTAGGTTGGGCCATCTTTATTGCCCCATTAATTACTGAACAAAAGTTAAATGTCTTACCAATTACTGTAAAGTACTCTTGGTCCCAGAAATGAACAGAGGATGTAAGTGTGCCTTCCCCAACATTCGCAAACATTTACATGAGGAGTGAGACCTGATAGTTTTTGAAGTCAATTCCCTGTTCCCTTTATTTTACTAAACCCTGAATAACTCTTTTGCATTTTTAAATAGACTTGGTGTCTATTTAAACAATTGTTAGAAGGTAGGCAATTGTTAGAAGACTTGCATTGAATCAATAAATGCTCAAAAATGAGCTGCCCTAGTCATTTTTGATGACTTAAGTTTACATTTTACACCAGACCCCACCTTTGCTTGGTCTCAGATGCACCATCTTTACAGTGCAGGAGACAACGAGTCCCTCAGAGGATGGGCAGTTGCCGTGTGGTGACCTGTGGGAGCACGTGATGAGCCTGCAGAAATCCAAGTTCTGTCCTTTTCCCAAAGGTCACATACAGTGCACCTGGACACTGCTGTGGACAACAAGAATAAACTAAAAGACACTGGCTAGTAACACTGACCTTTTTTCTCTATTTTATTTCTCCCCATACATTCTAAAGTTTTCTAGAGTGTTCTTATTATCATGGCAGTACACTTATTTGCTTAAGTTCAGCATGACTCTGACCCTTTTCATAATAGAAAATAATAGGAAGCATTGGCAATACAAACAAGGCTTTGGTTCACATGTCCTAGTCCAGACTGATGCCCACAGAATTAGAAACAGCCTCACCATTTATGAAGCTAAGTTTGACCTGGTGGGCATTTTGGTATTTCTTAGAGAAGAGGGCACCACTCAAACTAGAGAGACTGCAGTGAAGTGTGAGGGTGTAGTTTCCTAATTTCAAAAACCTGTGAAGACTCCCATGTTTTGTTTCATAAAATACTTGTACCAGAGCAAACTCTGTGGTGAATGTAAGTTTCTCTGCACTTTGGTAATTAATCAGGACAAATCAAGTAACAGCAGCCATGTTGTAGAATCAAGAGTACTCTTGTTCACATGAGAACATTTGATCAAAAAACAACCCCTGTGAATCCAGGGGTTGCCAGTTCAATTCCCCATCGAGGGCACATGCCTGTGTCATGGGCCAGGTCCCTTATAGGAGGTGTGCAAGAGGCAATGACACATGGATGTCTCTCTCTCTCTTCTCCCTCCTTTCCTCTCTCTAAAAATAAATAAATAAAATCTTTATAGAATAAATAAATAAAACTTGACTGTAGAGAGATATAATATATCCAAGGACGATTCCAGATGCAAAACATTCTAGGAGATCAGATTCTAGTCAGTTCAGACACTGAGCAATTTGCACCTGTGTCTGCACTGGTAGGGACTGACACTTCTTCATAACTATTAGGACCTGATGATGAGGAAGAGTGGGTCTTGGCTGAAAGCTACATAGTTGTGGTTCCCTCCACTGAAAAAAAGCCATTTCTTATGACCTAGAGGCTTCAACGTTATTTCAGAGTCACTAACCATTAGACAGGTTCTTTCTGACTACAGTCATCTGACTTTACTTTTTTAGGCCATACCTTTACATATGTAATTGCAGTTTGGTAGCTGCAGATACTTCTCTGGCCTTTTGAAATACACATAAGTACCATTGAAAGCTTCTTGCCTGTGCTACAAACCAGAGAATGTATCTCAAAAGCCTGGGCCCATTACTTTGTATTCTAACCTTCCTGGTGTTCCTGTGTCCCAGTCTCTGAGGAAGGGTAGGAGAATAACTTGGTTGAGAACCTTTACAGACAAGATGTAAAAGGACCTCCTGACAGTATTTTATGAGAAGTTTTGCTTTTCTTTTGCATAAAGGCAATTAGCAAACACAGAAGCCCATGGTTCCTTCTCCTGTTCTTGACATCTCTAAAGTATATTCAATCTGGGGTGTTGAGTTCTGTTTCACAGCCCTACTACATGGTCTTCAACAAAGTCTTTCATTTATATTTAAATTTCTTTGATGCATCTTTATTTTGACATCACGTACCTGCAGTTAGCTGATCATGTCACCTTGCTCACAGTGCCAATCCTTACCGTGTTTTCTAATCTTCCAGTTTCTTTCCTTCTCTGCTACAATCCTCCAAATAGACTTTTCCAGTTTGGCCCCCTCTCTTCTGATGTGGTGTTTGCAGCAGGAGGTGACCTGACTGTCCACATCACATCATTCTGGGGCCCCAGGTTGTTTCGAAGCAGCCTCTCTCGGAATTCAAGAACATGTGCCAGGTTGAAAGGGCAGATTTCTGCTGTGATCTAACCATCAACCGTGTTCTCATTCCACATCTATTTTCACCACATCTTCAAAAAACAAGATCATAGAGATTTTAAAAGGTATTCTGTCATTAACCTCAACTACGTAGTGAACATGCAGGTCCCTGTCACGTCAGCCACCCACAGGCATGTACTGAACAGCCCTCTTCCAAGCCCTCTCTGACCTGCAGCTTAGGCCAGACGTCAGTGTTCTCATTCTTTTTCTTCTTTGATGTTATCAAACTTTACATTCTTGTCCTTAAAGATACAGCAACCAGAATCTGGGAAATGGGAAATAAGCCTCTCCTCTGGTTCAATTCTTTTCCTGCTTTGGTGGGTTTCTGGTTTATTTGGCTGACATCTAGGAGAAATGGTCAGAGGTGGATTGTATAAAAGCAGAGGTCAGCATAGAAGGAAGCCATGGAAAGATGGGTCTGCTCGGAGTCAATGTCAAAATTTGAAAAGCCTGAAAAGTTTGGGGTGCCAGGCATTATTTGGGCTCAAAGGGACCTGAAGTGCCATTCAGGCTGGTTTTCTCAGTGGCTCAGAATGAAGCTGAATAATATTACTGAGGGTCTGATTTACCTGTTGAAGGAGGAGCCACCGGAACTGGTGCCATTCTCCAGTGAACTGAGGGTGCCATTCTCCAAGACTGGAATCAGTGTCAAGGGTAAGACACAAGTTTGGAAATAAGGTTAATATTTGGAAGACTCAGATTAGTTACCTCACTTTGGGACAAGTGGGTGTGCCAAATATACAGGCTGGCAGGGGACATTAGGAAGAGTATATGGGAGAGGGGACAAAAGAAGAAGAAGAAAGAATTAAGGTTGGTAACTTTCTAAATTAGGGGATAGGAAAATGGGGAACAGTGGATACAGTGTTTTACTTGGGGTGATAAAAATGTTTGTACTAGGTAGACATGGCAGCTGCACAAAACTGCAACTACACAAAATGCCACTGAATTGTTGAGTTTAAAATGATTAATTTTTGTTACATATATTTCACCTCATAAAAGTAATTATAATGAATTAAATAAGCCAGTTAAAAAGAGAACATACCACATAATTCCATTTATACAAAGTTTTAGAATATGTAAACTATTCTATTGAGAAAGAAAGAATGAGTAATTGTCTGAGGTAGTGGGTGTTGGCTGGGAGCAGAGGAAGGGATTACAGAGGCACATGAGAAATTTATAAATGGAATGGATACCTGTGGAGTGTGTATGAAGGTCAACACACATCAGCTTGTTCACTGCACATATGTGTGGTTCATGGTCTGTCACTTTTACCTAAGTCAAGCTGTAATCAATGCCTGATGACATGAATTACTTGTGTGGTCAGGAGGAGAGAGTATTTTTCCTATATCACTCCTGTTTCCAAGTCAGCACAGCCTAGACATGTGCCCACAGGAATGCTACAATGACAACAGCTGGCCTGTTCTTAGCACTTACTGGGTACTGGGCATTTCAGGCATTTTAGCTCATTTAATCACCCACATGAGTGAGTTATACTCATTTATTTTGCTTCAATTTCCCACCTCCTGACCTTTGCACATGCTGTGTCCTCTGCCTGCACCTTGTATTCCTGCCCCTTCACAAGCTCTAGGTTAGCCTGGGCTCATTCTCTATTAGATGCTACTCTTCAGAAAAGTGTAACAGGTTCCCTATGCTAGGTCAGAAATCCAGTTATGTCAGGTCATAACACTCCATATTTCAGCATTTCAGTCATTATAATATTTTTAATATTTTTATTCATTTTTTTTCAAAGAACACCAACCAAGTGTTCCCCACCTGCCTGATACTCTTCTAATCACTGGAAATACCATGTGAAATGGAACAAAATCCCAGTCCTACTAGACCTGATGGGCTAGGGTGGAGGTGCACAATAATTTACACAACAACCATAGTAATGTGTTACGGTGTGTTAGAGTAAAATAGAGCATGCTCGGGGTGATTTTCTTCTTTCAACTGAAAAATGATAGATTATCAAGGAGGTCATGAACTGATTAGATCAAAGAGGGCAGGAGATGAGAGATGAAGTCGGAAGGAAAGAAGCCACCAGCCAGAACTTGGGCTTCACTCTGAGTGAACATGGGAGCCCCTGGAGGGTTCAGAGCTGCCAAGAGATGTGAGCCATCTGTGTTTGGGGAAGAAAACTAAAGTTTGTCAACCTGAAGGTTCCATTTGAGGATGTTGATTACATGTCTTTTTAAGAAACAAAACTCAGACACAACTGCTGACCCTCCCACATCCCTGTCAAGTCATTTGGGCAGAAAAACTTGCTTTAGAAAAAAATGGAATTTTCATTTTGGGCTAATTTAATTAATATGGTAAATAGGAAGGCTTTAGGCATGCACCTGTTGGCTAGACACCCCCTGTGTCCCACTCATCTGAGTTGCTTAGAAACAATTCTCTTGCCACGCAAAATCTGCTCTTCTCAGAATGAAGCTGAATGATATTACTAAGGGTCTGATTTACCTGCTGAGAGAGGAGCCACTGGAACTGGTGCCATTCTCCAGTGAACTGAGGGTGCCATTCTCCAAGACTGGAATCAGTGTCAAGGGTAAGACACAAGTTTGGAAATAAGGTTAATATTTGGAAGACTCAGATTAGTTACCCTTAAATTCTACTACCCTTAAATTCCTCATTCTGATGACTAGAATCAAGACCCCATTGTCTCTTTTTTTCTCCTTTGTCCAAAATGTTTTATATACCCAATGTTGCTCCGTGGTCACTAAAATTTCATACAGATGTGAATTCCATATGCTCATATATTTTAAAAACTTGATTTTTTTCTTCTCACCTGGCTCTGTTAATTTGATGATTAGCCCAGCCAAAAAAAAAGTAGTAGGTGGAAGTGACAACATTTCCACTTTTTAACATTAATAATAGGCAGGATTTGTGCAGCTGCTTGGTTATGGGCAGGGAGACCTTTGAGAAGGCAAGTGCAGGTGTCCAGATGACCAGTAAGGTTGATCAGACCAGGCTAGGAGGAAACGGGGTCTGTTTCTTGATTTGTCCTGGGCTAAGAGTCAAGACAATTTGCTGAAAGATTGAATCTGGGGTGTGACGAAAAGAGAGAAGTTGTGAAAGCACAAAGATTCAGAAAGATTCCAGAAGAGCACACTGAGGTCAATAATTTGCCAGGGATTAAAATCCTTGAGGCATCCTGAAGTGCCTTTTAAATATCAGTTGCAAGGTAAATAGTTGGACATCAGCAATCATGTCCAATTTGTCTCTTTCATTGACTAATGTGTCTGTCACCAGCACCCCATACAGTGTCTGGTAGGTAGTACAAGTCCACCATACTTTTCCAGAATCAACAAGTGAACAATGAGGAACAATCAAAAGATCTTCTGGGCAACCATACACAATATTTTTTTATCGAGTAAGAAAATACAAGGATGCTAGTTACCATGACTGGGAAGTACACTAATAAACCTGCTCAGTGTTGTAAGTCACATCAAGGCATTTCTGGAGGATCCATGCTGTACGTATTTTTAAAACTACATTAAGTTCAACATGAAAGTACTTAAATGATACTTAAGTGGCACAGAGAAGGTGCCACTCTGTGTAATTCTTCAATTATATTACATGCCCCAATTCCTCGACAATACAAACCAAAGTCCTTCAGGCAGCAACAAGCTCAGCAGGTACTAATTAAAATTAGGGGCATGTAAAAACCCAACAAAAGGACTGATTAAGCAATAAACAATGATAACATAGACACTAATCTGAGACATGAGCCAGGGTCACAGGACTCCCAGGTCTTCCTGAGTAGTTGTGGATAAGATCACAACACATGTGTCGAGTTATATTCCAGGAGCTAAGATGCCCACCAGAGGGGGGCTGTGGACCCCAAAGCATGGAACATTTTTATCAGCAGATTCAAAGGTATCTCTTAATTTTTCTGTAATAAGTCAAAAGTTCATATGTTTTTATTGCTAAAACAAAATTTGGTAATGATTTGAGTACACAATGACTTTAATGAAAAGACTAGGTATACTAGAACTGAGCTCTCTTTTTTAAAAATTTTTATTTCTTTATTCTTAGAGAGGAGAAGGGAGGAAGAAAGACAGGGAGAGAAATATTAATGTGTGGTTGCCTCTCAAGCACCCCTTACCAGGGGACCTGGCCTGCAACCCAGGCACATGCCCTGACTGGGAATGGAGCCAGCGACCCTTATTCTTTGCAGGCCAGTACTCAATCCAGTGAGCCACACCAGCCAGGGCTAGAACTGAGCTGTCAGTGAGACTTGTTAAACCAGCTCAGAGCCATGGCTCCGCTGTGAAGGGAAGAGGGGTTGCTGCCCCAGACACGCTTTTAGGGTATTGATTCTGCAGAAGGCTCAGGAAAGAAAATGCTTTGACCTCTCTCCCCTCTTAACTGCCTAGAAAGTATTAACCAGCTGAAGGAGAGACATTCATATGCAGAAACCAAGCCAGTGTTTATTCACAAAACATTTGCTTTTGGGATCACCATACAAATGAACTGTTTTGTGTGTTGAAGCCTCAAACCACAAAGCTTGTTTTTTTAAGCTTCAGAATTAGTATAAGCCTCAACTAACCAATATTGGGGGTGTCTCTACTTTTATTTCCTCAGAATATTCATTAGTATAATAGACTATCTGCATCTTCCTTGTTAATCTGTCTCTGTTAATTTGATTACTAGCTCAGCTAGAGGAATTTAAAAGATGAAAGAATATTTTTGTTCTCATGGCTAGTTGTGTTTATTTCTGTTTAAACAATAAATTTTAAAAAACAACCTGGCAGGTGTGATAGACACAAATGGAAGATTGTCAGGAAAAGAGCTTGCAAGGGTTATATTGTTCCTGATAAGAGAAGGTTGCGGCCTGCTAAGCACAAGATGGATAGATCTGTTTTCTGCTCTTAAATTAACATCACCAACACAGTCCCAAATTTGGCTGCAGAACTCTGGGTTGTCTGCAAGCAGGAAGACCTCTGTATTCTAATTACCAAAAACCATTAAACAGAATGATGCCAGGGAAGAAATGAATCAGATCATAGAAACTTACATCGTAATGGAACCATCCTCACAGCCCATGGCTTTAAAAAACACCCCAATCATAATTTTTTCACTGTGCACCCTTAGAAGACCTTAAATGTAAGGCCCTAGGGGTTTCCACTTTTGAACATCAGCTGCCTGTTCTGCTTTCAATATTTCCTTTGAAATATATGCTATTTTCCTTTCACTGCAACCTGGTGTCCGTTTTTTGTTTTGTTTTGTTTTGTTTTGTTTTTTGGTTGGTTTGAGCTTTTTTTTTTATTTGCCTTTTCAGGCATCTGGCGACTGGCCCCACTCCAGCGTAGACAACACTCTGTGGGGATGTACAGGCCTGTGCTTCCATGGCTCCTGGGAGGGGCTCATGGCCTCAGGCCTCACCCTGTGAGACCTGGGAGGATAAGAAGAAGTGAAAGTGGCCTCTCCAGGAGTGAGAAGCCTGAGGGAGAGAGGGCAGTGAACGTGAAGTCTGCTCCAACTCCCTGAGCACCGCATAGAGGCAGGTTACACACAATCTCACAGTCAATTCCAGCAACACAGCTGCCCGGGGTTTATCTATATGAGATAAAGAGTTTTTAGCTCCCTTAACAAACAGTTCTCCGATGGCCTGTCCTACAATTCAATTCAGTTCTGAACAGTAAGGTACCCAAAAGTGTGCCCACCCCGCAGGTTGAAGACTCAGTAACACAACACTGCTGTCACTTCTGATGCCAGGCTGCTCACGTAACTGACTGGTTGACCACAATGTTGGGACTTTTCATTACCCACTTTAGGTATTGTACTTCCCTAGGAAGACTCACAGGACTTGAAAGCAGTTTCATTTAGTATTATTGATTTATTAAAAGAAAATTAAGTGAGGAACAGCTACGTGGGAGAGACACACTGGGCTAGACACTGGGTGATAGTAGTGGAGCCTCCATATCTTTCCTGAGCCTCCCCCAGACCCCCACCATCTCAGAGCCTCTCTGAATCTTATGTTTAGGGTTTCTTGTTGATATGATTGATTCAATAATTGGCCATTGTTAATTATCTCTAGCTTCTCCCCACTTTCCAGGATTTTGAAGGATTAGAATATATGCATAAATAAAGCCACATGCTAACCTGCAAACCTCAGGGGAGGCCTGCATGGTGAAACTTGCAAACTCAGAGATCTAAACTAACCACACAGGAGACTCTGAGATAGAAATTTAGAAACTAACAGCTAATCACGGCAGGTAGTCAAGTTTTAGACTAGGTTCCTTTCTAAAACATGTCCATCTTTATTTTAACTCAACCTGTCTAGTGGCTTTTTACATCTCTGACAATATATCTTTAAAATGTCAGGGTAATGTATCCCTTTTCCTGGAACCCTCACTGCACCAGAGCAGAGACCAGAAAATTCCTCATTGTTATTGTTATCACATTCACTGTTAATTGCTAACTATCCTGTACCTACCAATGTAAAAAAGTTCTGTGTCTATTTGTTTTCCTTTTTATCCAGTCCCAGAGACTTCACTCATTTCAGTCTCTCTTGCCTCCCTAAAATATCACCAATGGATTTTATGTAACTCCTTATTCATTCTCTGTTGATTGCAATGTATAAGATAAGGTGCAAAATTGCCATTTTCTGCAGTAATTTTTCAATTTGTTGAGAGATTCTTTCCCAACTCAAATCAACTCATAAAAATTCTCTACTTGCTTAAACATTTCTTGCTTTGACACTTACCTGGCACAGTGTGGCAGGATTCCAGAAGCCCACCAGGACCACCTTGCTAGGTCCAAGCAGGGGGCATACTGTGCCCCACTATCACATAGTATTGCAACAAGTGAGCTTGGGTGAGTTTGTTCAGAGTTCTGGAACTGTCTCTTCTAAGCTAAAAGGCCTGAATTTATTTAAGCTTTTTAAAAAATCCTCAAGGTGTTCCTAAACTTTAAACGTTGAGAGAAACCAGGCAACAGAGTTGAAAACTCACAGCAGAAGAAAAAAGGACAACTGATTTTTTAACCTTGGCTTATCATTGAAATTGTTCTTTGAGAATCTGAACAAAACATTTTGCTAAACAGATGAGAGACTGGACTTGTTCAGCTCTGAAGACAAAAGGCACTTTCTCCCTCAAGACCAGTCTCTGGTGTTCTTAGGTGACTAAGAATCTCTGTGCAGGTATCTGAGGAAATCCCTGAAAACATGCAGGGCATCATAGAGAATTCCAACTCAACTCTAATGAAATAACTGACTTGTACAAGGATGATCACATGAAGATTAGTTACCTAGCACCCAGGAGGAAGCCTGAGATACATAAGAGGGTTTGAAGCAACTCTGGAAGTGACAGCCCCTTGGAGCTCAGCCCATAAGCAGCCCACTCCAACCTACCACACAATATACTAAAGATTTGATCAGAAGTTGCAGATATCTAAACTAAAATTAGTATGAGAAATCATGCCTGAAAGATTGAAAACTCAGCCGCAGCCCCCATTACTCCTTCTGCACATAGGCAATAAATGGGAAGACCTTACCTGCAAGTACTTACAGAAATGGGAAGACTTCATTAAAATAGATATCAATTTGTGACAGCCAATTAAAACTCTTTTGACACCTAATTAATATTTTGCATGTGATATTATATAAAATAGCTCTAAAATTTAACTCCGCAAATGGCAAGCGTATATTTATTGGAAGTTAGAAGTTTCTAAGTGGCCTACAGATGGTTTTATTTAAAGTTAATAAAAACTATTAGAGTCTATGAACTCACGAAGGCTTCCATAGCTAAGAAATTCAGCACCACATTCCTTTCCTTCTACAGAGCAATCAGTACATCCTTTGCTATCTCAGGTATGTGTCAGCGCTTGCCGGGTTTTTTCTTTTTTTCTCCTTCTTTATTTCCTTTCTATCTACTCACTACCACTCCTTAAGAAAAGGAGAAATGGAAATTTAGACAAGAATAATCCAGGAATTCTGGCAGCTCCCTTCAGGGAAAAGCCAGTCCCAGGCAGAGGGAACCAGTGATTATGTATATTCCAAAAAGTATTTAACATCTATCTAATGATGGAGCGAGGCTTCTGAACACTCTCAGGGAAGTACACTAAGAACATAAAAGAAGCTGCAGAATTATTAGATGTTTTACAGTTAGTGAAAAAATGGCAATTATTAGCATTTCAGGACATTCTAAAGCATGGAAGCAAAAGAAAAATTTTTAGCTGAGGATGAAGCTAGACAGGGAGTAGTAATTAGCCCAGCTATTTTGGTCTGAGAATGCTTGTTTCTTCCTAGTCAATCAAGAAAAGACTCTCCTTTACGGTTCCAATGGACCATTGCAGAAAAAGAGAAAAAGGAAATGGAAACAAAAAGGGGGGATTTTGAACCAGACAAATAGGTATGTTCTTCATCAAAAGCCAATCTTATCTATACGGACTCAATTTCTTCTACTTTAACATGTAGGTGAGCTAAAAATTGGGCTTTTTAAATGTGACTTCATAAAGTAGACAATATTAGTGGGAACCTCCTATGGTAGGCAGCTGGTAAAGTGTGAGGCGGATGTTCTATGTGTCCAAACGTAACCCAGGAATATCATTCAGTGGTCCCAAATACACTTCCCACTTGCTTCAGAACCACTTGAGGTATTTTAATTGAAGTTTATTTAAGTGCTGTCACATCAAGAACACAAATGTGTATTAATTGTAATAATTTGTATTTTTCTCACTGGATTGAGGCATTTTCTTGCAGGAGAGCAACAGGCTTAACAAAGATTAGTTATTATTGGGAAAAATTAATGCCAATTGGAGAATTCCCCCTGAGTTACACTGACTGAGGGGCTCATTTCACTGGGCAAATAATGCAATGTGTTTCTAATATCTGTCTTATTTACAATATTTTTAAAGATTTTATTTACTTATTTTTAGAGAGAGGGGAAGGGAGGGAGAATTATCAATGTGTGGTTGCCTCTCACATGGCCCCCACTAGGGGACCTGGCCCACAACCTAGGCATGTACCCTGACTGGGAATCGAACCCACAACACTTTGGTTCGCAGCCTGCACACAATCCACTGAGCTACACCAGCCAGGGCCTATTTATGATATTTTTATTGTACCTTCCACTCCAGTTTTCTGCAGTGGTGAAACAGACAAAGCATACAATTAAAACTCAACAAAATACATTTTCACATGTTTTAATCCCACTTGGCTAAATACTCCTTAACCATGAGAACCACTTCTTTTGGTAACCACAGCCTTTCCCCTTATTAACAGCCCTTGGTCACCCTGTGCATCCAAATAAAGGAACATAAAAGGAAACATTCTGCATTACGATCAGGAACTTATTAAGCAGCTAATAAGGACTGACAAATTAGTGATATTCATTTCACAAGTGCACCCCTAGGCAATGGCAAAGACCAAGACCACGATTTATTTTGTCTATTGGAAGAGACATCAAATAAAGACTCTCCAACGTAGTAAGAAAATACTTTCTCAGGTGCCCAACAGTGAATGAACATCGGCCTGTCTGACACCCACCTCCACTTAGAATGACCCAGCGCTCTTCACTGATGAGAAGTTGCTGGCGTCAGAGAGAGGCGGCTCTCCCGAGGTATTTGATGTTGAACTTTATTAGTTCGATTGTCTTTTCCTGTCTGCTAACTGGGTGAGCAATTTACAGCCAAATATGAAAGTTCCCCTGGGTGAAAAGCCTCAAGTGCTTAGTGATGAACACACCTGTGCTGGACCTCATCCCCACCATGGCCTTCCCTCCCCTGGCAGGTCGCTGGCCATGTGCTTTGGAACTTCTGCCCTGGCACCAAACTGTTCGTGGAGACCACGATCCTTTGAGGGCACACCTGAAAAAGCTGATGAATATTTTATTGAGATCTTCCTGCAAACCACCCCCAAAATCTTTACCTGTTGAAACCAATAAAACTCCTCAAGACCTGAGGAGCATGAGTTTTTTCGAGGCACACCTACTCAAATCTTCTTTCAAAGACATTTTTCTTCTCTTAAACTCTAAGGGGTCCTCACAAAACTTGCAAGCAGGGGAGCAAATGGGCACTGGCATTTTATCCTAAGGAAACCTGAACTTGTCCCCAAGGCTCCTTCTCTGTGACTCTGCAGTAAGCTGAGAGCATGCCCTCCTGGCCTCACATCTTCCCCACAATGTTGTGAGAGAGCCACGCAGCCCTGCGAAGTCACTGTTCCTGCTACTGTCTATTCCACACTCATCCTTAGTTCAATATCCCAAGACTAATAAACTTACATTCAAAATCACCTGGGCTTGTAAGAAATTTTTCCTACACACACTCAAGATGCCGGTTGACTTTCGGTAAACTTGCGCTGGGTTGGCCCCATTCCTGATAACAGTTTGAAAATTAGACCTAATGCTATTGCAAAAAGAAGAAAAAGGGGTATGTGTGTGTACTTAGGATACAAGTAAGTCGTTTGTATTACTAAGTTGTTTATTTCTGAATGAGTAAAAAGAGACAGTAAAAGCTAAGAAGATCAAAGAAACTTGTAGAAGGTTCCTGGGAGACAAATAATTGAGAAGGGAATTTTATGAATAAATGCTAGAACCTAGTTATGTGAATGTCCTTGCACCCTAACTCAACAAGAACTACTAACTATGTTCATTTAAATGAAAGCTGAAGTGGCTGTAAAACATGGTCCTGCACATGTGATCCTGAAGCAGGGGAAAGGTCCTTATGAAACCAGTCCTGTCCTCCTCACCTGTGGAACTTCTAGGTGGTGACTGTATATTACAACATTGTGTTCTTACAGCCTGGTCCCCAAATAAACCTTAAGGTAGCAGCTTCTAAGAGTACAATTAGCTAAAAAAAACAAATGAAAATGAATCATTAATACTGGGTGGGCCATAGTAAATGAGAATGCATCTCATGGTAAGAATGTTGACACTGAAGAGGTGGGTAGCCTGCCCTCAAATTATACATAACTGTCATACGAGATGCACAACTCAGAGAAATGAGACAGCACAACTTAGATCAGGCCAGTTTGTAAGTTCGAAATGATCCAGACTGTTTTTTCTAATAAAGGCTTGTGAGACCGACTGCCTCCCATTTGTCTCCTTTTCTCTTTCGAGAACATTCGGCTTTGACTTCCATCCAAGGTGAAGGTCTTGCTGCATCACCAGTGGTTTATGGTTCAGCAAGAACACTGCCTTTAAGGCTTCCTAAGATTCCCTTCCTAGCACTTGAGACAATATTGTCTAACTGAAAGATCGGTCACCAATGCATCCTTTAGATTGATTTATGACTAAAATGTGGAAGTGTGGACATAAGAGAAACCACATAATAAAGCTGACGGGCTCAGGGGAGGCCTGCATGGTGGGACTTAAAAACTCAGAGACATGAAATAACCAGGGAAGATGGTCTGAAATTAAAATTTTTAACTAAAAGTGAGCCATGCTGGGTAGTCCTAGGTCAGTATATTTTTATAAAATTGTCAACGTTTACTTTACTGAAGCTACTTATTGTCTTTTTGCCTCTACCATAACATAATTGTCAGGGAAATTTCTTTTTTACCAAACCCCTCCCTGCACCACAGCAGAGACCACAAAACTTCTCATTCTCATTGTTATTGTTACCATGTTAATTGTCAGCTACTAAGTACTCTGTACCAATGAATGTAAAAAAAGTATGTTTTTATTTGTTTTTCCTTTTACCCAATCTCAGAAATTTCTGTATTTTTGCTTTCTCTTGCCTCCCTGATCTATTGCCAAGGGACTTCATGGAACCCCTCAGGCCTCTGGCTCTGACTATACTGTATAAAATAATGTGCGAAACTGCCGTCCTCCAGAGCATTTTCTCAAGCCGTTGACATTTTGCTTCCTGGCAATTGTCGTCAATTTTGACTCAAGAAGACTCATAAAATTTCTTTACACGTTGAAACCTTTCTTATGTTGATGGCTAAAATTCTAACCTTCTGACCAAGACCCAGTGTTCCTGCCAACCTGCCCTCACTCTGCAACCGCCCAGAGGCCTGCCCAGGGTTGTCCCGACATGGCAAAGATACTCATCGCCCTCAGCATGCAGAACATTCCAAAGGTTTAGCTGCTTGTTTCTAAGAACCCGGAAAGACCAAATGTCTTTTTATGATGTCACACGAGAAAACAGAATGTTCCTAAGGTGCATTCACTTGCCTAGAGGCACACAGCCTGCAAGTGAATTCAGACATGCCATGTGTTGTCTATGAGCACTTGGTATCTGTGCTCAATTTCCTTCTATGTTTCCTCTCATATCAAAACATTAAAAACTACCCTTCCCCAGTGTGAGGGAAACGTTAAAGTCAGTCTCTACCTTAAGTGAGTTTTGATCCCTGTTTTTATGCCTCTTGGATAGCATAATTCTAAGACACCAGAGTGATATTTTGTGTGTGCAAAACCACCATTCAAAGGCACAGACTCGGGGACCAGTGTATGAGACCCCAGAACACTTCATGTTACCTGGTCATCTGAATACCTTCTCTATGTCCAGTAAATACTAATTATTCTATGCTCAACACTGTAAAAAATTATGTGTCTCCATTTTAGACTTTTATTTAATTCTGAAAATTTCCTTGCTATGCTTTTCCTCACCTCCTAATGAAGTTCATGCACCATTTTTCATCTCCTGTGATTATACTGTATAAAATAAGATGTAAAACTGTCATTCCTCACAGGATTCGAGATCTTGCTCTCAGCCACATGTAGTCACTTTGGCTCAGATAAACCCATTAAACTGCCCCATGGCTTTGAACATTACTTACTTTGACAGGGCCTGGGAGCACCTCCTCTCAGGGGTTTCTGTGCTGCTCTCTACCCCAAGCCTGACATCACCCATGGGCAAGTCTGGTGACCACAAGAAAGCCTCCCAGCCAGAAACCAGAGGTTGTCCCAACACTCAGGGAGCACAGGGACAGGCCCCACAAACAGACATGGAGGGGAAAGGTCTACCTGAACCTGTCCCTCCATGACAAGGGAGCACACAGGCACCTGACCTTTCACCACGTTCCTTTCTTCCTGAAACACGCAGGACACGTCCCACTTCGCACCCAAAACTGCCGGTCCAATCTAGAGTTTTGGTTTTGTTTCTGGCAAAAGCCAGTCTGATGACAAGGTGACATAGAAGAAGGGTCCCCTCTGCAGTTATCACCCAGCTTAACCGCTCCTCACCCCCAGGGTTTTCTCTGTGACCTTCCTGCTGGGAGGAAAGAAAACCTTCTCAGAGAATCTGAGAATACAAGGCAGACAGCTGGATTCCCAGCTGGGTTTCTGTGTCGCAAACAGAGATGATCCCCATTTGGGGACACCTGGGGCTCTCTGTATGTTGCTGGCAGACACAAGACAAAGACACAGCAGAGGCCAGTGCTGGCGTGAGTGGATCATTCCTTCAGGGACACATGTGCCCCCATCAGCCTTGCTATTGCAAGTGTATTTTACAGGCCAGGAATCTTACCTTCTCCTGAACGCTTGTTACATGCACAGTCACTGGTCAACTGCACCCCCTGCTGGGTCAGAATCTGCAGTTTAACAGGGTCTGGATATTTTTCCTCTGCACAGAGAGCAGGAGAAATGGATCTACCTTCACATCAAGAGATCTAACTTTGAGTGGACATCCACATTAGCTGGACAGCTGCTGAAGCAGGGGTGTGATGGTGTTACCTGAGCATCACAATGTTTGCAGTTTCACAGGTGATTCAGTGCACAGCAGTGATGACATAATCATGACAAGTTTTTTTCTAAGGTAGCTCAAAAAATCCATGCTTTGAGGGGAAAGAGCCAATGTGAAACAGAGAGACTGGGAGAAGCTACTAGGCACCTAAAAGGGAGCTGTGGGGAATGCCTGAAAGTCAGGCAGCCCAGGCCTGTGCTTTTCCAACACAACGTGTGAGTATGTGCTAGTGTGTATGTGTGTGTGGTGCTCAGAGGACTCAGCAATACCCAGAAAACTGAAACACAAAAGGACAGTAAACTGTTAAGAAGGGACAGGGTGGCAAAAATGAGGGCAGGGAGTGGGAGGGTCATGGACCCAAACCCTGCCCCCCCAACCCACATGATGAAATGAAACTAGTTATCTTATATAAAGCTCAGTGCACTGGCAGGACACCTAGCAGATTGCACCATTCTGGACAGAGGTGACTGTGAGCCTTACAGAACTTCAGACTGGTCTCAAACAGGCAGCCACAGAGCAGACAGCAGACACCATGGGATCCCTGTCAGTCTCTACCCACAGAGGACTTGTCCACTGGCAAGGGCTCCTGCTGGTTGGTGAGTAGGAGACAATTCCTTGGGGTTGAGTAAAGATCTAACACAGAGACTGGCTGGGGTCTGCTGGAGAGACCAGGGCTCTGAGAAAAGAGGGAAGGGTTCTGTTTGGACCTGAAGGTAAAAAGCAATGGAGCAGAGTAAGATGGGGAAGGGGGCTCAGCCAGAGGAAAATCTCGTAATGTGGAAGTGGTGAGAGGCAGGAAAACCTTAGTTGCTGTTCATTTCCTAAGATATTCATCATTGAGTACTGAATTAGAAAAACGGATAATAATAATAATAATAATAATAATAATTTATGTCAGGATCTCAGCGTAAAACAACCAGGGGTGCCAGACTTCTCTTTACTACCAACCTCAGATATGTTCTAATATACTCCACGAGGTACAGGGCCCTGAGAAAACATTGATTTACCCACAGGTGTCTGTAGCCTGTTGCGGTCACTGGAGGTTTGAGATCAAACAAGAACCTGTTCATATGGAACTCACATTCTATGCAAGAGAGAGAAAAGGAAAGATCTAGATGGGGTACCCACAAATGCCACGAA
Organism: Sturnira hondurensis; assembly: GCF_014824575.4. NCBI lineage: Eukaryota > Metazoa > Chordata > Mammalia > Chiroptera > Phyllostomidae > Sturnira > Sturnira hondurensis. The sequence continues at coordinate 162,638 of NW_028081953.1, forward strand.
AAAACAGAGCAGGGGCAGGTCAGAAAGTGAAGACAGAGAGTAGCCATCAAAGGTGTCCTTCAAAGACACTCCTGAGGGTCAGCATGGGTCTGAGGGCAGTGAGGAGGCTCCTCAACGAGCCAGATGAACACCTAGAGAGGAATATTGAAACCGAAAATATAACAGGTTCAGAGGAGCTGAAGTAGGAGCTGAAGAGGAGCTCAGTTTCACTGAGCTGAAGTCAGTGTCCATGCCACTGACCTTGACCGTGGGAGACAGACCCTCACATGCAGACCAAGGCTGAGAGGTGAAGACACTTTTTCAGGATTCAGGCCCTCATCTTTTTCAATCCCTATACATAGACCCAAATATTAATCCATTTATTTTTCTCTTCTAGTCTCAATATTAAACTACTGGTGCCCACCCACTGCCGCCCAATCCATTGTTAAACCTGCCATTGCTGCTGAAGGGGAAAATGCGACCCTCTATCTCCACAACACGCCTCCCGATGTTACAAGCTTCGTGTGGTACAGAGGAGAAGAGGCAAACCCCTCTAACAAAATTGCAACTTATGATATAGGCCAAAACACACATGTGGAAGGGCCTGCGTACAGTGGACGAGAGGAAATAACCTATGATGGATCCTTGCTGTTAACAAATGTCACCCTGAAAGACGCAGGAAACTACACTGTAGAGGTCTACTCTCAAAGTTCGGTGAGAGAAGTAAGCTTTGGACAGCTTGATGTATACGGTGAGTGAGTGCTCTCTGACCTCTGGGTGTTGGGTAGGATGAATTCTACTCACACACAGGACTGATAATGCTGGACTCTGCCTCCATCCCCCTCTGCATCACATCCCAAGTTGGGTTTTGGCATTTAATACAGGATACACAGAGTGGAGACAAACTTCCTGAGATCTCAGTTCCCTTCCCTAATTCCAGCCCTGCAGACAATCACTAAAGACAGAAGAACCAGTCTGATGGGACTCAGTCAGCACAGGGAGACCAGTCTCAGTCCAGAACCCTGAGCTCCTTCCCAGGACCTTGACGTGGCAAACAACCCTGCAGGGCTCTGTCAAAGCCTAGTCTGAGGGGCCCCCAGAAATTCTCACGGAGTTACCCTCAAGAGGCCCTCTCCAGGACTTTGTCCAGGGATCTTGACTCCAGGGACCTTGGGGAGCCTATGTCAGGTTGGGTTTGACCTTCCAGGAAAGGCTAACTGGATAGTGGTTTAATGGGTACCCAAGTCACAGGCTCTTGATGTGGTCACCATCAAGGGCTCAGGTCCAAGAGCCACACCTTGGCAGAAATGGAGTTCAGTTTATCACCTGAGCCTGTGTGTGGAGAGGACAGTTGGACAATGCTGTTTAATGTTAATTAGCTGACTGTCCTGGGGGCCTTAGCAAAGTTCAGAAAAAGGTTAACATCCCCATAAAAAAAAAAAAAAAACCTGAGAAAAGAAGATGCTCCTGGAATCTCCTCATTCAGCAGGGATCAGCCCAGGGGATTCTCTCTTGTGTAGATCAGTAACAGATGCCTGTGATTTGAGCTGCTGTTCTATTCCAAGATTTAGGTCAGATACTGTCAATATTTTAGTTAATACACTGACAACCTGGCAGCCAAATAGTTATCCACCTTCACTGAGAATCAGTGGAGAGTCAGGGAGATACGGTCACTAAAGCAGAGTCTCACAGACCATGAGCATCTGATCAGAGTCCCTCAAAGTCTGTCTGTGGCCATAGCCTTGTCTCCTCCTCCACCCCCAGGCCTTAGGAGGTGTCTGTGAATTCCTAAGCCAGCCATTGGTTTGAATTCTTTTCAGTTAGGCGTCCTCAGCTCAGAGGAATACATTCTGGTCTGGGGAGCAAAAGGAAGAGAGAAATAATCTGCTTTTACTCTAGAAACAAATTACCTGTGATAACAATCTTAGTCACTGCAAAGAACAGCCCCCTTCAGGTGGCCAATCCACACTTCCCTGCGCTGGACTTGATGATATTACTTGTTTACAGTTGTGTTGGTATTACTTCCACTATTTATAAAGGAGAGGACTTTGTCTGCTCCCTCCCCACTCTGCCCCTGAAACCAGCTCAGAGACCAACTTGTAACAAATACACAGTTGCCTTTGATTAATTAGGAAGAAATAAATGGTGATTGAATGAATGAATGAATGAATGAATGACCCAAAATCTCTTCAGAGCTTGGAACCTGGATGCAGAGTCCTCGGATTTCTGGCCACAGGGCACAAGCTCTCTGTCCCTACAGGGACTGAGACCCTTGTCTCAGACCCTTTTCTGCTTTCTAATAAAATATCTTTCTTGTAATTGGTCTTAGACTTTGGGGTATTAGTAATAATAATTTTCACATAAGGAAGAATCAAGGTTTTCCAAATTTCTATCTCATAGCTACCTAACACAAATGTCCCACAAGGGTGGCCTTTACATAGCTTGCTGTGGAGTGTAAGTGGCTGAGATCTCTGAGGAAGCCATGTGGCTCTGTGTCTCAAGCCCATTCTCAGTGAATCCCTTTCTCTGTTTTTCCACAGCGCCTTTGACAGTACCCGTCCTCCTAGTTAGCAATATCACAACCACAGAGGGTAAGAGTGCTGTGGTCTTGACCTGCCACACAAATGCAGCGTCCTACCAGTGGTTGTTCAATGGCACGAATATACAGCTCTCGGAGAGAAGGAAGCTGTCGGGGGACCACAGAAGCCTCACCATATACCCCATCCTGTGGGAGGATGTTGGTTACTACCAGTGTGTAACCTTCAATGATTTCGGTGTTGGTAAAAGTTGGACCGTTGAGCTGAGTATGGAATATGACTAGCCCTCATCCCCTTTTCTTTGTTATTCAACTCTAAATAAAGTTGTTTGCATTGTCATAATAGATGCGTTCAGAAGGTGAACATTTCTTAAAAGATTTGTACTGAGTCAATAAATGCATAACAATGTGAGCTGGCATTGTCTTCATTGCTGACATAAGGTCACATTTTAGACCACACCCCACCTCAGTTTGGTCTCATTTGTACCATCTCCACATCAGAGTAATACCAGGTCCCTCAAAGAAGGCACAGTGGTTGTGTGGTGACCAATGGGAGCAGGTGATGAGCTTGTAGGAATCCAAGCTGTTTCCCTACTCCAGAGAGACATGCGTGTAGAGAGCACATGGATGCTGTGTGGACAATGGAAATAAAAAGAGGACACCCATGAGCATAGCGACAGTGATTTATTTCTCCCTGTTTTACTTTAAAAGTTCCTAAAGTTTTCCTGAGTATCCTTTTATTCATGGCAATAGACTTACTTGCCTAAGTTCAGCACGACTCTGTCCTCCTTGTTAATAGACTATAACTGGAAATGTGTATAATGTACCGAAACTTTGGGTCATATTTCCTAGCTGAGACTGATGCACACAGGATTAAAAATGAATTTAACCTTCATGGAATTGAGTTTGATCCAATGGCTGTTTCTGTGTCTCTTGGAGAAGAGGGAATCACTCAAAGCTAGAGAGACTGCAAGTGAGGGTCAGACTTCTAGTCCTCAAGAAGTTGCTCACACATTCATCTGAGGTTTCATAAGAAAACCTGCATCAGAGCAAACCAGGTGGTGAATGTCAGCTCCTCTGCACTGAGGTAACTAACCAGGCCAGATCAAATGACCCTGGCCATTTTATAGGATCAAGCGTACTCTTCTCTTTTGTTGAACATAGAATTTGGTCCATAGGATGGTGATGGTAGTGAGGAATGGAATGTCTCCATGGAAAACTGCTGAAGCACAGCCTTCTGGGAGATAAGATGCAGGTCCTGTTCAGGTGGGGCTGAACAGTAAGAAGCTGGAGAAATTTCTTGACAAGGGCAATGAGGGAAGCTGAGATGATATATTTCTACAAGGCTGGACCATTTGAACAACTCACAGCCAGCTGATGAATCATAAGGTTTTATCATTTTTAATCAAAGACCTAGGAGCAAATGGTTTACACAACCCAGACTGTGCTACAGCATATAATTCCAGTCCTATTATTTAAATGATATTCTATAAAAATAAAACTAGCCAGAAATAAACCCTGACCCCTTTGTGCACACATTTTCATGAATCAACTTATTGAAACACACCCCCCAAAAAGCTAATGAATATTTTGTTTAGATTCTCCAGTGAGACCCTTTATAGAATTTCCTCCAGATAAACACATTAAAAAAGAAAACCCTCAAAACAGAGGATCCAGCTGGGTTTCTGCTGGAGCATGTCCATGCCTTCCATTTCTGCTTCTTTTTCTCCTAAAATCTCCAGGACCCCATGAAAGTTGCAGCCAGAATAGCAGTGGGCAGCAGCAGCCTGTCCCCTGCTCAGCCTCTAAACCTGTCTCCAAGACACCCTCTCCTCTCACTCTGCAGGGAGCTTGATACAGGGTGCAGCCAGGGGGGGCTCAGAAAAGATTTGAAATGGTGTCCAGAACTCAAAGTGTACAGGAATATTGGAGGAAATATTAAGATGTCCTCACCCCCCCCCCCAAGGTGTCAGTTGGGGGAAGGGAAGGATGGAGCAGGGCCATTGAGAGCTGTTTTGCATAGCAACAGTTTTGCAGCTAACCTCTGGAATGGTCATTTAACATATCTATAACCTTTAACTGGTTTCATAGATATGTTAAATAGCTGTGGCCAAGTTTTGGGCCAGGAAGAAGTTAGTGGTGGCTAACCAGGCTGGAATTGGGGGCTGTTTCTCTGAGAGAGTGCCTGTAAGAGAGGCATGTGGCTTTAGCAGAGTGTAGACCCCTTCTTGGCCAGGTGAGGGGGAGAGCCACGCTGTTTTGGAAAGATGTAGACCCCTGTAGCCATTAGGAGGGAGAGCCACTCGGTTTCAACAGAGTGCAGACCCCCACTCTTGGCCCGGTGAAAGGGAAAACCACGCAGCTTTGCCAGAATGGAGATCCCTGCGGCCAGGTGAAGAAGAAAGATGAGCTTTTGGTGGAGTGCGGCTTTGGTAGAAGAGGCCCACGCAGCTTTGGCGTGCTCCCTTTGGCTGAGTGACCTGGAAACCAGGAGAGACTTTGACTGGAACTTGGTACAAAGAACTCTTGCCAGTGGAAGGTGCCGCATGACTTTGGATTAATTGGAGATCCTGCCTGGACAGCCGACACAGCTCACAGTGCAAGTGACCTGAAAAACGGACGTGTGCTCTTTTCCTGATTTACGGTACCCGGAGTTGGGACAGTGGGAGAAGGGAGCGCTGTGTGTGTGTGTGTGTAGGTGTATACCCTTAAAGACTTTAATATTTTAAGAAAGGCATTAGGCCTGAATAGCATTAAATAAACATTTTGTTTCCTTTTCACAAATCTCTGGCATTGAGAAATGTCTTTCCAATTGGCGGCGGACAGAAGAGCCCAATAGATATTAGTATACTGTCCTTGGGAGGGGCCCCTGTTTTCTGAAGCAGTTTTTGGCATCCCTGGGTGGGCCAAGTATTGCCCCCCCCTCGGACCCTTTTTCGGTAACAAGCTCACAGCAGCCATTGTGGTGCCCCTCTGTTGCTGTGACTGCTCACGAAGCAGCCTCACTAGACTCACTTCTTCCTTGTAACAGGTCTAGAGACCCAAAGCAGTTTCTCCCAGGCTCCCACTTGTTGCTCCTTCTACCTTAAGTCCTTCCTTCCTTTCACTGCCTCCACCTTAAATAAACACACTCTCAAATATACTTGGGCTCTTGTGAAATTCTCCCTGCCCAGTTCAAGAGCCCACACACTGCAGACTGGCCCAGGAAGTCCCATTCAGAGCCTGGTTCCCATGTGGCCACACAGAAACTCTCAGCTATTTTGCACCTGTTTATAAATGGCTGGGTATTTTCATCTCTTTATAAACTTCAGGCATTAATTGACATGCAAATCGAGTCTTGGTTGACACTTATCTAATTGAGTTTTTCTCCACAATACAGAAAGCAGTTTTGTTATGACCTGGAAGACTCAATGTTCCCTCATAGTCACTAACCATTAGGCAGGTTCTTCCTGCACATAGACCTTTGATTGTTATTTATAAAAAGTATTTCTTGAGCAATTTAATTGTAATTTGTAATTTAAGACTCTTTCTCTATTGTTTTGAATTTTTTTCTTAAAATATTCTTGCCAGTGTTTTGACTCAGAGAATATGTCTCAGGGGCCTGGGCCGATCTTTTGAAATGTATTCCTTCTGGTAGACCTGTGTCCAGGTCCCTGAAAAACTAACATGACACAAATTTTATTAGGGGCCTTTACAAGTAAGATGTAAAACAACTTCTAGTCAGGGTTTCATGAAAAGTTCTACTTTCCTTTTGTGTAAAGCCAGTTAGCAAAGGCAGATGCATGTGAGTCCTTCTGCCATTCTTCAAATGTCCTCATCTTTTTGTTTCTAGGAGGTGGAGGTCAGCCTCCCTGCCCTGTGGTATGGTCTTGAATAAAGACTTCTTGCTTTTTGAAATTTGTCTGTAGCACATTTGAATTTGACATCCCATGCCTGTAATTAGCTGATCCTGTCATCTTGCTCACAGGGTCTGTCCTCACAATATTTTCAGATTTCTTTCCTTATCTGGCACTTCTCCAAATAAATGCTTCAAATTTGGCTTCCTTCCTTCTGACTTGGCACTCCAGCAAGATGACCTGACTGCCCACATCCTGCTGGTTCACCAAGTTGCCTTGAAGTGGCTTTTGTCCCAGAATCTGAGATGTATAGGCATAAAATCAAGGCTATATAAACCACATGACATAACCATCAACAGTGTTCTCATTCCATAACCATTTTCAATGTGCATTAGGAAAACTAGAACACAGAGATTGCAAAGAAATTCTGTCATACAACTCAACAGCTCTAGTAAACATGCATGTCCCTGTCATATCACCCACCCTCAAGCCAGCACTGGTCAGCCCTGTCTCAAGTTCCCTGTGACCTGGTGCTCAGGCCAGACACCATTGTCCTTGTTCTATTTTTGTTGTTGTTGTCCTTCTTGTTGTTGTTTTTACAAACTCCACATGCCTGTCCTTACAGAGTTCACATGTAGAATCTAAAAAATTAGAAATAAATATATTTTTCTAGTTCTGTTTATTTACTGTTACTTGTGGCTCCAGAGGTAGTTTGCTGAAGGCCTTGGAGACCTGGCCAGAGGTGGAATGTGTGTAAGCTGAGGTCGGCATAGACGAAGGCTATAGAAACATGGGGTCTGCTCAGAGTCAGGATAAGAAATTATAAAGCCTGTAGTGTTTGGGGATGTTAGTGGGTTCAAGGGTACCTAAGGGGCCCTTGCAGGAGGGCTCTTTTAAGAGGCTCAAAATGGGGCTGAAAAATATAAGTGAGGGGCTGACCTACCTGTTCAGGGAGGAGCCACTGGAGTTGGTGAAGTACAGGGTGGAACAAGATCTTCAAAGACTTAGATGTGGGTGAAAAGTGAAGCACGGAGTTGGGAGAAAGTATAATGTCTTGAAGACTCAGATGAGTGCCCTGACATTGAAACAAATGGGAGCACCAGATGCACAGGCTGGCAGGTCTCTGGAACATAACCTAGTACATGAGACAGGGAACAAGAAGGAGAAAGAGATGGAATTCAGATTGGTGGTTCCCAGGGACTGGGTGCTAGGGGAATGGAAAGCAACCCCTCAATGGGCACAGAATTTCATTTAGGGTGATGAAAATGTGGTAGATATGGTGGCTGCAACATATTGTGGCCACACCAAATGCCACTGAATTGTTTGCTTTAAAATAATTAATTTTTTTCATATTGATACAGGGTACAGCCAAGAGGGGGGCCCAAAGAGGTATTTGGAATGGTATCCAGAACTCAAGGTGCATAGGAATTATTGGAGAGACATATAAGATGTCCTCAACCCTTCCCCCACAGGTGTGAGTTGTGGAAAGGGACACATGGACCAGGACCATTGAGAGCTGTTTTGTACAGCAAGGCTTTGCAGCTAACTTCTGGCATGGTCATTTAACATATCTAAAACCTTTAACTGGCTTCATAGACATGTTAAATAGCTGTGGCCATGCTCTGAGCCAGGGGGATGGAGTGACTTCCACCCAAGACCAAAACTAGGGGCAGGTCCCCTGAATTACAGCCCCTGTGTGAGAGCTTAGAGTTGATTGGCTCCACGCCATGGGGCCACACCTGCCCAGACTCACTATGGCAGCCCAGTAAAGCTGGGAGGATTTGGGAGTCCTGGCAGGTGTAGCTGATTGTAGGAGGAGTCAGAAATGGGGCTGCAGAGCAAGATTGGCACAGAGATTTAAACCCAGACACGGCAGCCTTATAAGAGAATAGAGGAGTCCCAGTCTGCTTTGCCAGAGTGGGGACCCACACAATCATGTAAGGAGAGAGAACCACGCACTTTTGTCCAGAGTGGGGACTTCCACAGCCATGTGAAGGAGGGAGCCACGCGCTTTTGGCAGAGTACAGATCCCTGCAGCTTTGGTAGAAGAGCCCCATGCGGCTTTGGGGTGCTCCCTTCGGCCCTGTGGCCTGGGAAGCAGGAGAGACTTTGCCTGGAACAATGGATACTAAGAACCCTTGCCAGTGGACCGTGAGAAGGTGCCACATGACCTTGGAGTAATTGGAGATCCTGCCTGGACAGTGACCCATTGGACGGTGCCAGCGGCCTGAAACATGGATGTGTGCTGCTTTTCCTGAGTTGTGGTACCCCAAATTAGGGCAGGGGGAGAAGGAAGCGCTGTGGGCGTCTGTGGTTATCCTAAAGGACTTTGATATTTTAATGGGGACATTGGGTCACTACTTTAAGTCTGTATAGCTTTAAATAAACCTTTCCTTACCTTTTCACAAATCTCTGGCATTGAGAGACATCTTTCCAATTGGTAGTGGAGAGATGAGCCCAGTAGGTGGTCCAGATGGTATTACTATACCATCCTTGGGAGGGGCCCCTGTTTGTTCTGTAACAGTTTTTGGCGTCCTTGCGCATTTGGTCCTTTGGTTTTCCTTGAGCATTCCTGCAGTAAACATTTTTGGAAGTAAGTTAATTTATACATCAATGTGCTTGGGTGATATTGAATCTGAACAGGCACCCCTCTGTGAGACAATCCCCCACCCTCAGGTCCTCAGCAACTGAAAACATGACTGGGGTGTGTCTCAGGCAGGCACCAAGCTCAGCAAGTCCTATTAAAATTCGGGAAATGTAAAAGCACAATGAGAAACTGATTGAGCCGTAGTGATGCTGGTGCACACACTGACCTGAGACATGAGTCAGGTCTTCCCAGGAAGACCTGAGTCATGTTCTTCCTGGGAAATCTAGTTCTTCCTGAACAGCTGTGGGAAACGTCACAACAAGAACATTGAGTTGCTTTCCAAGAAATAAGTCCCTCATCAGTGGGAAGCTGTGGACAGCAAAGCGCAGAGTGTTTTCATTAGCACATTCAAATGTATCTTGTAGGTTTTCTGTGATGAGTCAAATGTTGATATGCTTGGATATATACAGCAATGTTTTACTATTTTGTTTTGTTTGGTAATCATTTTGGTACTCAGAAACTTTAACGAAATGACTAGGCAGACCAGAATTGAGCTTTTAGCTAAATTTGTGGAACCAGCCTAAGAGACACCAGTCATGTCTCTGCTGTGAATGGAAGCCTGGTCGCCTACCCAGGCGTGCCTTTTAGGAAATTGATTCTGATCCAGCTATTGGGAAGCACAAGGCTTAGAACACAACCTCTTTGACCCCCCCTCCCTTAATTGCCTAGAATGAATTCAAGTGAAGGACTAGCTCCAGGAGGGTCAGTCACATGCCATGTGAGGCAAACTCTTATTTACCAAACATTTGCTTTGGCGTCTCCATGCGAACAGCTTTCCTGCCTTCTGAAGCCTCAAAGTACAGCCCTCTTTTCTCCTTAGCTTCAGAATAACATATAAGCCTCAACTACCCAATGCTTTCTGAATGTCATTCTTTTTTTAAATATATTTTATTGATTATACCATTACAGTTTTTGTTCTATTCCCCCCCTTCATTCTCCTCCACCCTGCACACCCCCTCCCCAACCATTCCCCCCTTTAGTTTATGACCACATGTCTAAAGTTCATTAGATTCTATATTTCCCCTACTATTCTTGCCCTCCCCCCTATCTATTTTCTACCTACCATCTATGCTATTTTCTGTACCTTCTCCCCTCTTCTCCTCCTCCCACTCCCCTGTTGCTAACCCTCCATGTGTTCTTCATTTCTATGGTTCTGCTCCTGATCTAGCTGTCCTCTTGGTTTTCTTTTGTTTTAGGTGTGGTTGTTGATAACTGTGAGTTTGCTGCCCTTTCACTGTTCAGACTTCCACCAAGATGGAGGCATAGGTGGAAACACTGTGCCTTCTCCCACAACCAAGTGTGAATACAACAAAGGTTTAGTAAACAAAAACGCAGCCAAAGAACAGAGAACTGAACTATATGGAAGTCCAGAAGTCTGACAACAAGAACCATTCAACCAGACCGGTAAGAAGGGCGGAGCAGGGTGGGGCAGGAAGGATCCGCGCCCGGCTCCCCACCCCCCCCCATCCCTGCCCCGACTCAGGAGACCCAGGCAACCCAGGTGACCCAGGCGTGCAGGCAGCCATGGTAGCATCTCAGACCCAGTGAGAGTGCGGGGCAGGCTGAGTGCGGTTACACATTCCACGTGCAGTAAACCAGCAAAGGAGTGAGTGTCATTCTTATCACTCCAGATTATTAATTTGTATAATGGACTCTAAATTGCCTCCTGTTAATCTGGCTCTCTTAATTTATTAGCCCAGCTTGAGAAATTTTAAAAGTAAGAGAAAACAATCTCTTTTGCTTCCATAGCTTGCTTTTATGACTTTTTGTCTAAAAATGAATTTTAAAAAAACTACTTTACAGATGTGAGAGAAAGAAATGCAGAGATGACTTGGAGCCTAAAACTTGTCAGCAAAACAGATTGCAGGTGATACATTGCTGGAGATAAAAGAAATATTGAACCTGCTAAGCACTAGTTGGATAGATCTCTTTCCTGCTCTTAAGGTAACATCACCAACAAATCCCCAAATGGGTTGCAGAAACATGGGATGTCTGCAAAAAGACAGATCTCTGGGCCTTAATAACCAAAGATCCCAGAGAAAAGGATGCCAGGGCAGAAATAAATGAGATTTAGAAAAATCATGGAAATTATGTAATAAGTGAGTGTTTTCAGAGCCCACAACCCTAAACATCTTAATCGTGATTTTTTCTCTTTGTCCCTGTAAAACAATTTAAGTATAAACCACTGGATGGTTGGGGTATTTGAGCATCAACTGTCCATCGTTTTTTTCAATGGTTCCTTTGAAATATGTGCTTTCTTTCTTTTCATTGCAGTCTGATGTCAGTATTAGGGTGTCTAGACATTGAGCAAACAGACCCGAATCCTGGGTGAACAAAAATATGTATAAATTCATAGGCCTGTACCTTCACTTCCCCTAGGACGGGGAACACTGCCTCAGGCCTTGTTTTGTGAAAACAGAGAGGGAAAGATGGGGTGAAGTTAGCCTTCGAAGGAGGTGTGAGAAATCTTAGGGAGAGAGAGGAGTGAAAGTAAACTATTGTCAAGTTCCCCGAGCATCTAATATAAGCAGACTAAATACATTATTGTAATCAATTTTAGCACCATACTTCCAGGTTGCTTTGTATTTAATAAGAGATGGAGGGTTTTATTTTTCCTTATCAACAACCAATTCTACAATGACATGTTTTGCAATTAAATTCAGTTCTGACACTAACTACCCAAAGTGCAAAGACCCTACAGGTTCAAGGCTGAGTAACACAAAACTTAAAATTTAGGGGTAACCTTAACCCCCATCAGGTTTTATAATTATCTAGAAAAAGTTCCAAAACTCAGGAAAAAGCTTTACTTACTATTACTGGTTGGTTATAAGATATAACCCAGAGATAGCTAAGTGGAAGAAACTCCCAGGGGAAGGCATTAGGGGAGATGCATTAAGCTTCCTCATTTTTCAAGAAATGTCCACTTAATCAGCACCTCTGTGTGTTTAACAACGCGGAATTTATCTGAACTCTATGTTTATGATTTTCTTTACGGAGTTTTCATATGTCAACATGACTGATTAAATAATTGGCCATTGATTAATTACCTGTAGCTCCTGTGCCCTTTCAGAAGATTGAAGCATTGGGCTGTGTGGTTGTAAAAACAGCGACATACTGACTAGCACTGAGGGGGCCTGCAGGGGGCGCCTTTTAAACTCAGACACCTAAAAGTAACCATATAAAAAAATCGGAAAATAACATTTTCTAATGAAAATTGAGTCATGGCAAGTAATGTGTTTTAGGCTCCTATCTTCCCAGACAAAGGTCAATCTTTACTTCAGCTGAGACTTCCTACTGTTTTTTTGCATCTACAATATCACACATTTGAATGTCAGGTTAATTTTTTCTCATCCCTCATTGCACCAGAACAGAGACCACAAAACCCATCATATCATTATTGTTATCATGTTAATCATTAACTGCTGAGTATCCAACAATATAAAAATGTACATATCTATTTGTTTTAATTATCATTCAGTTCCAAAGATTACCCCAATTTGCTTTTCTCTGCCTCCCTAATCTGTAACCAATACATTTCAGGTAACCCCTTATGCCTCCTCCTCTGTTTGTAATGTGTAAAATAAACTGCAAAACTGCCATTCTCTAGAGCTTTTTCTCAACCCATGGAGATTCTGCTTCTTCACAACTATTATCAGTTTGGCGGAAATAAACCCATAAAAATTCCTTACTGATTTGAACGCTTCTTTTTAAAGACTTTATTTATTTTATTTTTAAACAGAGGGTAAGGGAGGCAAAAGAGAGGCTGAGAGACATTAATGTGTGGTTCCCTCTAGCATGCCCCCTACTGGGGACATAGCCCACAACCCAAGTATGTGCCCTGACTGAGAATCAAACTAGCAACCATTTGGTTTGCAGGTCAGTGCTCAAGCCATTGAGCAACACCAGCCAGGAAAATTTAAATCCTTCTTCTACTGATATCTGTTTGGCATAGTGCTGAAAATTCCAGCAAAGCCCACATAGGATGACCTTGAAGTAAAATTCTGTTCAGATGGAAGGGATAGCTAATCTACCAATGAAATCAGAACTTATCCCATTCAAATTAGGGTGTGTTTTGGAGCCACACATATTTTCACCCAACAAATCGGCACAAATTCAACTGATGGAGAAAGACTGTCTTGAAATGCACCATACCCTCATTATCTTTTTTCCAAAACGGTGAAATGTGTTTAGAACTAAGTGATTTGGATACTGAGCCAATTGGAAAAATAATTATAAGTAAACCCTCACAAGAGAAAAGTAATCTCAAAACTAGATGTTTCTCACAGGATGTTCCAACACAAACTTCAGCCCCTTCCAGTACAGAAATTGGCAAGATCAAGTCAGCTACTCCCATTAGAATAACTATTGATAATACTTAGTCTCTACCTAATAGTCACCATTACCCTTTAAGACCTGAGGCACTAGCTGAAATTAAGCTTATTGTACAAGATTACTTATAATGTCATGTACAAGCTTCTGTAATTCTTCTTCTAGTAAAGAAACCAAATGAAAAATCACAAAGTTGTACATAACTTCAGAACTATAAATAAGAGTTTTTCTCCTGCTCTGGCTGGTGTGGCTCAGTGGATGGAGTGCTGGCCTGCAAACCAGAGGGTTGCAGTTCGATTCCCAGTTAGGGCACATGCCTGGGTTGTGGGCCACGTTCCCAGTAGGGGGTGTGAGAAAGGCAACCACACAGTGATGTTTCTCTCCTCTTTCTCCCTCCCTTCCCCTTACTCTAAAAATAAAGAAATAAAATATTTTTTAAAAGATAGTTTTTCTCAGACATCCTATGGTTCCAAAACCATATAACTTATCGGCCGTTCCTGTGGACTGCCTATATTTTTCAGTAATGAATTCCTGCTGTGTCTTTGTCAGCATTGCAGTAAAAAAAAAAAAATCAGTATCTCTTTGTTTACACCAGGGAAGCTCACCAATTTACTTGGACAGAATTGCCACAGGGATATACAGAGAATCCCAACCATTTCTCCAAAATATTAAAAGCTGATTTAAATAATGTTAAATTTCCTAGAGATTCCACTTGAATCCTTTATGTGGATGATTTTTTTATGCCCTAAGACATTACTTGACTTCCAAAAAGACACAACTTACCTATAATCAGAGGTAGCTACAGAAGAACCCCAGGTTTCAAAGGATAACCTTTAACAGTACTTACCTCAAGTAAAAGAGATTGGTCACCTCATATCTAATGATATGCTACTGATTATCTCTGAGAGACTCAGAGGAATTTTATCTTTTTCCTTCTGAAAAACAGAAAGCAGTTCAGAGAATCTCTAGGTTTGACTGGATATTGTCACAACTAAGTTCCAAAATTTAATAATGACCCATGTTCTATTAAACTCAAATTGACCTGATCCAATTCAGTGAAACTCAGAAGGGAAACAAGCTATAACATCTCCAAAGAATTATTGAAAGGTCTCATTCTGCAGCACCTTAAGTATAAACTTTCTAACATTTTATGTATACAAATAAAGGAAAGACTTTGCAAGTTTTAAATAAAAAAACGAAGATAATCCTAGACCTACAGGATGTGATAGTTGGCACGTAGGCTCTGTTGCCAAAGGGCTCCCTCCCTGCATGACAGCTATCTCTGTGATGGATGCAAACAAGCAGAAGAGACAGTTATGGACTCTCCTTTGTTTATGTTCCGCATTTGTTGAATCTCCACTGAATTCTCATCGCACTCAACACTTCTGTCAGTTGACTGGCTTTCTGTGCCTAATACTGCAGTAACTTAACATAGAAGTCTTAACTGAGCAATTTGCTACCTTCCTGCAGGAAGAAGACATCCATGATTGAGTTTTGCCCACTGACCAATTTCTTGTTTTTAAAATAGTTTAGTGAAAACTTGTTAGTAATCCTGACTTACTCTGGTTACAAATGGATGTGTGAAAGTGAACACATATGTTACCAAGTTGGATATGTGATAACTTCTCTGACAGACATAATTGAATATTCTTATTTACCTGAGTAAGAAATGACCGACAAGCTGAATGGACTGTTCTAACTCAGGCTTGTCACTTGGCAAAAACTCAAATGGCCAATATTTGCATGAATTGTAGCCATAACCTTACTTAGCCTAGCCCACAGCACTAGAATGTTGTAAAAGCCACAAGACTTTTGAACTTTCTCAGGCAACACATGAAGAGTAGAAAATAAGATACAGAATTATTAGATGTCATACAGAAATTTAAATAATTGGTAATTATTAAAATTCTAGAACATTCTAAACCTGCCACTGTGAAAGCAAAAAGAAAAAAAGAAAAAAAATTTTAAATGGAGGAAAAATGGGGACAACTGTACTTGAACAACAATAAAAAGAAAGAAAAATCTTTTATCTGTTGCTTGTTTATTTCTCGATTTCTTCCCCTCACCACCAGAACAACAGCTTCTTAAGGCCAGTGACTCTCAGGTTTACTTTTGTGTCCCTACAACCACTACAACCAAGTTTATACAAAATATGAACTCATTGTTCTAAAAGAAATTCACTCACTTGTTTTAATAGCAAATTATAAAGTGACTATAGCCCCTTTAGTTTCACTTTCTATAAAATGTGAATAATTTCAGTCCTATCAACATGTAGGAATCAGATTAACTAGGCGACCTCCAGACAAGATGGAGGTGTAAGTAGATACTTTTCACTTCCACTCACAACCAAAAGAAGGACAGCAACCAACTTAAAAACAAAAATCAACTGGAACTACCAGAAAATCAAACTGTATGGAAGACTGACAACCAAGGAGTTAAAGAAGAAACATTCACCCGAATTCGTAGGAGGGGTAGAGACAGGCCACTTGGGCAGAGAGGATGCATGGCAAGGCAGCAGCTAGTGGACAGGGCAGGCAAGGCAGCTGCTGGCAGACCAGGTGGTCCCACATTTGCATGCCTATAAATCACAAAAAACAACTGGGGATCAAGAAAGGCTCTGCCACCCAGAGATCCAGTGCAAGGAAATAAGCCTCAAAACCTCTGGTTGTAAGAACCTGTGGGGGTTGCGGTGGCAGGAGAAACCTCCAGTCTCACCTGAGAGTCTGCTGGAGAGACCCACAGGGTCCTAGAAGTACACAAACCCAACCACCCAGGAATCAGCACCAGAAAAACCCAGTTTGATTATGGGTAGCAGGAGAACTGACTGAAAGCAGAGCAAAAGCCAAGCAAGAGACATTCTTCCCTCTTTGACCCTTCCTCCAAGTACAGCGCCACAACCCAGGCAAGCAGGTTGTCCCACCTGGCAAAACCTAGGCCTCTGCCTCCTACAATGTAAAAGGTGCACCAAAACAAAGAAATATGGTCCAAATGAAAGAACAGATAAAAACTCTAGAAAAAATTAAGTGATGAGGAAATAGCCAACCTAGCAGATGCACAGTTCAAAATACTGGTAATCAGGATGCTCACAGAAGTGATTAAATACAGCTACAAAATACAAAAAGGAGTGAAGGCTATACAAAGCGAAATAAAGGAAAATACACAGGGAACAAGTAGTGAAGGGAAGGAAACCAGGACTCAATCAAAGATTTGGAACAGAAGTAAGAAATAAACATATAACCAGAACAAAATAAAGAAACAAGAATTTTAAAAAATGAGGAGAGGCTTAGGGACCGATGGGACAACTTTAAACATTCCAACATCTGAATCATAGGGGTGCCAGAAAGAGAAGAGGAAAAGTGAGAAATGGAAAACGTATTTGAAAAACATAATGAAGGGAAATTTCCCCAATGTGGCAAAGGAAGTAGACATGCAAGACCAGGTAGCTCAGATTCACAAAGAAGTTGAACCCAAGGAGAAACACAAGACACATCATAATTAAATGACCCAAGATTAAAGATAAGGAGAGAATCTTAAAAATAGCAAGAGGAAAGAACACAGTTACCTTCAAAGGAGTTTCCATAAGACTATCAGCTGATTCCTCAAAGGAAAACTTACAGGTGAAAAGGGGCTGGAAAGAAGCATTTAAAGTCATTAAAGGCAAGGACCTTCATCCAAGATGACTCTACCCAGCAAAGCTATCATTTAGAATGGAAAGGCAGATAAGGTGCTTCACAGGTAATGTAAAGTTAAAGAAGTTCATCATCACCAAACCCTTATTATAAGAAATGTTAAAGGGACTTGTCTAAGAAAAAGAAGATCAAAATCTATGAGTAGCAAAATGACAACAAACATAACTATCAACAATTGAACCTAAAATACCAAAAGGCAAAAATAAACTAAGCAAACAAGTAGAACAGGAACAGAATCACAGAAATGGAGATCACATGGAGGGTTTTCAGTGGGGAGGAGGGGGAACAGAGGAAAAGGTACAGGGAATAAGAAGCATAATTGGTAGGTAGAAGATAGACAGGGGGAGGGTAAGAATAGTATAAAAAACAGAGAAGCCAAAGAACTCATACCCACAACCG
Organism: Sturnira hondurensis; assembly: GCF_014824575.4. Taxonomy (NCBI): domain Eukaryota; kingdom Metazoa; phylum Chordata; class Mammalia; order Chiroptera; family Phyllostomidae; genus Sturnira; species Sturnira hondurensis. The sequence continues at coordinate 180,053 of NW_028081953.1, forward strand.
ATGGCCATGAGCTAAGGGGGAAATGCTGGAGGGAGGGGGACCCTAGGTGGAGGGGGATGAAAAGGAAAAAATGGGATAACTGCAATAGCATATCAATAAAATATACTTTAAAAATAAAGTAAAAAATAAAGTAAAATATTTTAAAAACATGTAGGAATCATGTAAAAAGATCAGAATGGGACTCCTTCCTGATGTCTATTGCGAGATAACAAAAGACTCCAAACTTAAAATTGCTGTTTAAAATAAAGAACATGAAAGCAACAACCTTCAATCATGATAAACATGATTTTTTTTACAAAGTACTAAAGACACAGAATTCTGGGTGAAGTTCTCTTGAGAAGGGACACTGGGATACTGTGGAAGGGTCTACTGTCCTGAGTTTTGATAATTCAGTACTCAGTCTCCGAAATAACCAGAGAAATCTACACTGTTCTCATGCTGAGTTTCAGAGAGAAAAAAGGCTGAGACTGGAATTCTCACTGAAAAAGGAATGAGACACAACTGAACTCCTCTGTTCTTCTCTGAGCTTACCTGCACATGCTACATTGATTAGACACTTGGAAGGGTGTTTCTCTTTTTTTTCTTTTTGCCTAAAAATTGTTAGTTTTTCTTTTTCTTTTTTATTTTTTCTGTTGTTTAATTACATTTGTCTTCCTTCTCCTGCCACCACTTTCCCACCCACCTCTACCTCTGACCTCAATTCTTACCCACTTTGGCTTTGTCCGTGGATCCTTTATAGATGTTCCTTGACAACCCTTCCCCTTCTTTCTACTATTATCCTTCTTACCACTCCTCTCAGGTTACTGTCAGTTTGTTCTTTATTTCAATATCTCTGGTCATATTTTGCTTGCTTGTTTGTTTTGTTCATTAGGTTACAATTGTAGGTTAGGTTGTCTTTCACCTCCTGGGTTATTTCACTTAGCATAATGCTCTCCAGATCCATCCATGCTGTCTCAAAAGGTAGGAGCTCCTTCTTTCTTTCTGCTGCATAGTATTCCATTGTGTAAATGTACCATTGGTTTTTTGATTCATTCATTTATAGATGGTAACTTAGGTTGCTTCCAGCACTTGGCTATTGTATTGTACTGCTATGAACACTGGGTGCATAGGTTCTTCTGAACTGGTATTTCAGGATTCTTAGGGTATAATCCCAGCAGTGGAATTGCTGGGTCAAAAGGCAGTTCCATTTTTAGTTTTCTGAGGAAACTCCATACTGTTTTCCACAGTGGCTGTACCAGTCTGCATTCTCACCAACAGTGCACTAGGGTTCCCTTTTCCCCACAACCTTGCCAGCACTTGTTTGTTTATTTGCTTCTGATAGCTATTCTGACACATTTTTCCTCTGAGATACAATTGGTACGTGTGGACTTATTTATTTCTCTTGCTGCCATCACTACAAGATTTTTATACTTTCTCAAGAAAAAAACACACACTTATTAAAGAGAAGATCATTGTCTATAAGTCATGATTTACCATATTTTTTCATGGATAATGTACACTTTTTTGGCCAAATTTTTGAGGGGAAAAAATAAGGATGTGCATTATACATGGGTAGTACTAATTTGTTACGAGAACATAAAATTTCTTTTACCTTGTACCTGTTCTTGTGCTTGGTAATTATTTCTAACATTAAATTTCTTGTACCATAATATGTTCAAAAGTAATACTAAAATTCCTTTATAATACCAAGAACAAGCAACTAAATATAAATAAATTAAAAATTGAATTAAGAAATTAAAACAAAAAATTTTTTTCCCGAAAGTATGGGCCAAAACTGTGGGTGTGCATTATATATAGCAAAATGTGGTAAATATTTTGAGAGGCAAAAGTCATCACAGGTTTAAAAGCCTATAACACTTTCAAAGGGCAATGTCTTTACAATTAACAAAGGACATGATCATTTTATTTGCTATAATGACACACTCAATACTCTTAAAAAACCTAGTATTGTGTTTTTAAACAGACATGAGTATTTTATCATTAAAAAAACTATATCATATTATGTTAATAAATAACATTACTAAGTATAAAGGGCAAAGGGGTCATTTATCAGAAATGAGTCACTATATTTTTGTGAAAACATTGTTTATTTTAAAGATAATGCAATTGTATGTGAAGCCAAAGTGATTATGAAACAAAATCATGAATATGAATTATAAGCTACTTTATTTAGAAAGCATGAGAAGCTTCATACCATATACATATGAATTAATAAAACATAATCAAGATAACACCTGGATAACCATCCAAGTCAAGAAATAGTTCATTGCCAGCATTCACAAGCCCCTTTCTGTCTAGTCCTGGCCATATACTCCTCCCTTGATCTCAGAAGCATCAACTCCCTGAATTTATGGTCATTTCCATGATTTATTTACTTCACTTTTCAACTACAGGATGCCTAGAGACTGGAATTTAGAGTTAGTCTTCTCAAATCCCCAATAATGCACATCCTACACCAAGTGCCAACTGATTTGAAACTTTCACTCTTTATCAAGTTTTAAGTGTCAACTGATTGCAGTAAGTAAAGAGTCATTCTTTTTTGAACTTTATTTTCATTGTGGTAAAAATACGCATGCATAAAATTTGCCATCGTGACCACTATAAGCTTACATACACATGCCCACGTGACCACATATACAATTTGTTGGCACTAGGTACAATTATAATGTTGTGTACCCATAAGCACCATTTTTTTCCAAGGTGATTTTGTGTTTTAAACATTTCAGGACACTCTGGTGTTTCAGATATTTTATTCAACCTGTAAACAATATTTAAACCACAATCATTGCTACTAATTTGCAACACATCTCCTTAAAATGACATTTTTTTAGTTTCTTTTTTTTACTTTATTTTTATTGTTGACACTAATCATAGGTGTCCTCAGTTTCCCCTTCCTGGCCTACATCTACTCAGCCTCCACCTTTTTCCTCTGGCCATCACCATGCTGCAACTATGTCTATGGGTTTTGCATATACGCTCTTTAGATAATTCATTCACCTTCATTTATCCAGTGCCCCTACCCCTTCCCTCTAATGGCTGTCAGCTTGTTCCAAGTATTCATGCTTTTGCTTCTATTTTGTTCAGCAGATTATTTTGTTCATGAGGTTACATATACAAGGGAGATCATATAGTATTTGTTTTTTTCTGACTGGCTTATTCACTTAGCATAATAATTTTCAGGTTCATCCACACTATCACAAAAGGTAAGATTTCCTTCCTTTTTATGCCTGTATAGTATTTCACTGTATCGATGAACTACTACTTTTCTTATCCACTCACCCACTGATAGGCACTTGATCTCTTCCTAGATATCATCTATTTTGTATAACATTGTCATGAATATAGGGGTGCATATAACTTTTGAGCTGAGGTTTTGGAATTTGTAGAGTACATTCTCAGAAGTGGGATCTCTGGGTGAAAAGATAGTTTCATATTTACATTGTTTTGAGTAAAGTCCATACTGTTTTCCACAATGACTGTCCATCTGCATTCTCAACAATAGTGCAACTGAGTTTCCTTTTCTATGCTTCCTTGCCAGTACTTGATTTTTGTTGATCAAGTGATGGTAGCCATTCTGGCAGGTATGAGGTGATATCTCACTGTGGTTTTAGTCTGGTAATTAGTGAAATTGAGGTCTTTTGCATGTTTGTTGACCATCTGTATGTCCTCCTTGGAGAAGTGTCAATTCATGTCCTTTGCTTAATTTTTTATTGAGTTGTTTGTTTCCCTGGTGTTGAGTTTTGTAAGTTCTTCATGTATTTTAAAAATTAACCCCTTATTCCATATGTCATTGGTGAATATGCTCTCCCAAACACTGGATTTCCTCTTCATTTTGTTGATAATTTCTTTTGCTGTGCAGAATCTTTTTAAGTTGTTGTACTCACATTTGTTTATTTTTTTCTTTATTTTCCTTGCCCCGGGAGACATATCGGAAAAAACATAGCTGTTGGAGAGATCTGTGATCCTACTGCCTCTGTTATCTTCTAAGCTTTTTATGGTTTCACAATTTTAAGTCTTTTATACATTTTACATTTATTCTCGTATGATAAAAGTTGGTGGTCTTCTTTCATTTTTTTTGGCATATTCCTGTCCAAATTTTCCGTTAACCTAAAAGATCATCTTTACTTCATTGTATGCTCTTGCCTCCATTGTTAAATATTAATTTTTCACATAGGAGTGGGTTAATATCTGGGCTCTCTGTTCTGTTCCATTAATTTATTTGTCTAGGCTTATGCCCATACAAACCTGTTTGGATTAAAATGGCTTTGTACCATCACTTGATACCAGGTATCATGATCCCTCCAACTTTGTTCTTTTTCTACAATTGCTAAGACAATTTGTTTATATTTTTGGTTCCATATAAATTAGTAGAATTTATATGTTCTAGAACTGCAAAATATGCCGTTGGTGTTATGTTAAGAATTGTATTAAATTCTTAGATTAATTCCTGTTAATCTATAATGTGATTATAGATTGCTTTGGGTAGCCTGCATGTTTTCATGATGTCAGTTCTTCCAGTACATGAACATGGTATATACTTCCACTTATTTGAATTTTCCTTGATTTCTTTCTTCAGTGTTTTTCAGTTTCCAGAGTACAGGTCTTTTACACCCTCAGTTAAATTTGTTTCTAGGTACCTTAGCTCTTTTTTGTTGCAATAGTAAATAGGCTTTTACTTTTGTTAGTTTATCATTCTGACAGATTATTATTGGCATATAGAAATGCCACCAATTTCTGAATATTAATTAGGTATTTTGAAACTTTGCTGAAATCATTTATTGGATCTAATAGCTTTTCAGTGGAATTTTCGAGGCTTTCTATGTACAATATCATGTAATCTGTGAATAATCACAGTTTTATTTCCTCTTTTCTAATTTGGATGCCTGTTATTATTTTTTCTCTTGTTGCTATGGCTAGGACTCCAGTGCTCTGTTGAATAAGACTGGCAAAAGAGAGCATTCCTGTCTCGTAGCTGATTTTTTTAAAAAGCAGATTTAGTCTTTGCCTGTTGAGTAAGATGATAGTGGCTGATGTAACAGAGACCCACATGTTCACTAGAGTAGTTGAGGTTAACAGCAGAATATCTTTTAAAATCTCTGTGATCTTGGTTTTTGAAGGTGCAGTAAAAATGGATGTGGAATGAGAACACGGTTGATGGTTAGATCACACCAGAAATGTGCCCTTTCAATCTGGTACATGTTCTCAGATTCTGAGAAAAGCTGCTTCGAAGCAACCTGGGGCCCCAGAATAATGTGATGTGGACAGTCAGGTCACCTCCTGCTGCAAACACCACATCAGAAGAGATGGGGCCAAACTTGAAAAGTCTATTTGGAGGATTATAGCAGAGAAGGAAAAAAACTGGAAGATTGGAAAACATGGTAAGGATTGGCACTGTGAGCAAGGTGACATGATCAGCTAACTGCAGGTATGTGCTGTCAAAAGAAAGATGTATCAAAGAAGTTTAAATATAAAAGAATTTCAACAATATATAAATATATTAAAAACATGAAATAGGGCCATGAGACAGAACTCTGATTCAAAATGCTTTGGAGATTTTAATAACAGGAGAAGGAACCATGGGCATCTGTATGTGCTAATTGGCTATACAAAAAAAGAAAAGTAAAACTTCTCATAAAATATTGCCAGGAGGTCCTTTTACATCTTGCCAGTAAAGATTCCCCAACCAAAGTTATGCGCCTACTCTTCCTCAGAGACCTGGACATGGGAACACCAGGAAGGTTAAAATTCAAAGTAATGGGCCCAGGCTTTCAAGATACATCCTCTGGTTTGTAGCACAGGCAAGAAACTTTCAATGCTACTTATGTATATTTCAAAAGCCAGAGACAGAGTCTGCATTTACCAAATTGCAATTACATTTTTAAAGGAATGGCCTAAACAGATGTCAGTTGATTGTAGTCAAAAAGAATCTGTCTAAAGGTTAGTGGCTGAAATAAGTTGAAAGCCTCTAGTTCACAAGAAAGCTGCTCTCTTCACAGTGGAGGGAACCACAGCTAAATCTCTTTCAGCCAAGACCCACTTTGCATCTCCATCGTTCCCCAATCTTGTTTAAGAAGTGTTGATTCCTACCAATGCAGACATGGGTGCAAAACAGCTGAGAGAGTCTGTGAACAGAGACAGAATCTGCTCTCCCAGGAGGCTGTAGTTGGGCAATTGTCCATGGATACATTTTACCTCTACATTTGCCTTTTGTTTATTTTTTTTTATCAAAGATCATAACAAATGAACAAGATTATTCTTGATCCTACAGCACAGCTACTGTAATCGACTTGTCCTGATTAGTTACTGAAGTGTAGAGAACCTGACATTCACCACATAGCTAGCTCTGATGCACCTAATTTTATAAAACATAAGATGGGAGATTTCACAGATTTGGAAATTAGGAAGCTTCACCCTCACACTTCACTGCAATCTCTGTAGTTTGAGTGTTGCTTTCTTCTCTAGACACCAAAATACCCATCGGGTCAAACTTAGCTTCATAAAGGGTGAGGCTATTTCTAATCCTGTGGGCATCAGTCTGAACTAGGACATGCGAGCCAAAGCCTTGTTTGTGTTGCCAATGCTTCCAATTATTTTCTAAGGAAAGGGTTTGAGTCATGCTGAACTTATGCAAATTAGTCTAAAGTCATTAAAGTAAAAATAGTCAAGAAGAAATTAAAGTTTACAGGGAGAAATCAAACAGAGAAAAAGCTCAGTGGGACTAACCACATCCTTAGAGAAGGATCAGAATTTGGATTTCTGCAGGCTCATCACATGCTCCCACTGGTCATCACATGACAACTGCCCAGACTCTGAGGGACTCAGTGTTTCTGCACTGTAAAGATGGTGCATCTGATAGCCCTGGCTGGTGTAGCTCAGTGGATTGAGTGCGGGCCTGTAAACCAGAGGAGCGTGGTTCGATTCCCAGTCAGGGCACATGCCTGGGTTGCAGGCCGGTTCCCTGAAGGCCACCTCCCAGCAGGGGATGCACAAAAGGCAACCATACATTGATGTTTCTCTCCCTCTCTCCTTCCCCTCTAAAGATAAGTAAATAAATAAAAAATATATATATTAAAAAAAGATGGTGCATCTGAGACATATCAAATGTGGGATCTGGTATAAAATGTGACCTGAAGTCAACAGAATGACAAAGTCAGTTCTCATTTTTTGAGCATTTATTGACTCAGTGCAAGTCTTCTAGTGATTGTCCCCTTTAACAACAATCTATTTACAAAGTACAAAACATTACTAAGAATTTCATAAAATAAAGAAAAGGAATTGGGTCACTCATATTTTACATCATTATCAAGTGAAATTTTCCTCTCATGAATGTTTTTTTATCCTTTCCTACAAATTATTTTGACTTCAAAAACTGGCAGGTCTCACTCTCTGTGTAAATGTGTGTGTGTGTTGGGGAAGGCAGGCTTCTATACTCTGTCCATCTCTGGGGCCAAGGGCACCTTACAGTAATTGGTATGACATTAGACTTTTGTTCAATAATTAACACAGATAATAAAGGCCCAACTTACTCTTCATGACCTTGTATTTGAAAAAGTTTTATCTAAAAAAAGTTTTCAGTTTAAACAGGACTTTATATCCTGGTCTGCAAATTGAATATCATGGTGAAATAAGTCTCTAGAGAGAAGTGGTTATGGTTCTAACAGAGACACGGACTGTAGGAACAGAAGGAAGCTACTCCACATGGTAAAGGCCATACATGAAAACCCATGGCTAACACAATACTCCATAAAGAAGCACCTAAATATTAGTAACATTGTGAACAAGTTGAAGATCCTTTTTTATTCACTTACTTGACATAATACTGGAAGTTCTGGCCAGAAATTGCACAAGAAGACAAATTAAGTGGCATCCAAATTGGGGGGGGGGAGGAAAATTATCTCTTTATAACATGTAATATTTTTACAGATTCTATTTATTTAATTTTAGACAGTAGGTAAGGGAGGAAAGAAGAGAGGGAGAAAAACATTAGTGTGAGAGAGAAACATGAGTTGGATTCCTCTCCAAGGTGCTCTGACCAGGATTGAACCCACAACCCAGGCATGTGCACTGACTGGGAATTTTACAGGCCAGCTTTTGTTTCCTAGAACAACAACCAGCTGAGCCACACTGGTCAGTGTGACAAATAATTTTATATGTAAAAATTTCTAAAGGTTCCACCCTCCACGCAAAAACTGCTAAAATTAATAAATTCATTTAAGTTACAAAAGACAAAATCAACAATCAGCATCATTTCCATTGCTTTGCAAAAACAATGAAGAAACCCAAAATAGAATTAATACAGCAGTTTCATTTAAATAGCATCAGGAAGAATAAAATACTTGGGGGAAAAAATCACCGAGGACATGGAAGATGTATGCCCTGAAAATTACCAGATGTTTCTGAAACTAGATAAAAGAAATGAATGGGAATATATCTATGTCCATGGACTGAAAGACTTCCAATAATCTACATATTATATACAAACTCCATCAAAAATCCACTGACCTAGCAAGCTCCAACAGCACCCTGCCTCTATCCCTTTCATAAAGGCATCCCAACACTCACCACTGGGCTGCCTCTCAGCTTCCACTGGATGTGCCTTTTGTAGGCACTGACTGCCTAACCCGAAGCAGCCTCAAGATAAGGAGACTTGAGGTACTGGGGAAGCTATATATTGCATTTTTAAAGTGTTTCTGGGTAAAGCTGAATCTGCCTGACCTGAAAGGAGCAGGGACAGCCTTGCCCTGGCCTGAGCCAGACGGGGAAAACCTCAGCCCTCACTCTGAAAACTGCCATCCCTGGACTCTATCTAGAGCCTGTGCAACGCCCCCACACACACCAGCTTGCCACCTTTCCTCCCCCTCCCCCTCTCTGATCTGCCCCTGTGCCTGTCAAGTCTCCCCTTCTTGGATCACCTCCCACTTTGTTTCCTCTCCAGCCATTAGCCAGACGGTGGGGTCCCCATGCCCTCTCCTCCCACCCCATCCCCCTAGCTTTCTGGACTCTCAGTCCCTCAGTGGCAGCTAGTGTTTTTCACATTCTTTTATAAAGGTACAATCCCTTTTAAAAGGTAATTACAATCTGGTAAATGCAGATTCTTTCTCTGGCCTTTTGAAATATACATCAGTCTCCTGGAAAGTTTCTTGCCTGGGTTTCAAACCTGAATATATCTGACTCAAAGGCCTGGGCCCATTACTTTGAATTTCAGTCTTCCTGATATGCCCCTTTCACCACTCTCTGAGGAAGACTGGGATCATAACTTGGTTGGAGACCTTTACAGCCAAGGTGTAAAAGGACGTCCTGTCAGTATTCTATGAAAAACTTGGCTTTACTTTTAGGTAAAGTCAGTTAGCACTCACAGGTGCCCATGATTCCTTCTCCTATTCTTCAAATTTCTAAAACCCTTTAAATCAGGGCTATCAACCTCTGTCTCTCAGCCCTGTTGTGCAGTCTTTCAAAAAGTCTTTCTTCTATTTTTAAATGTATTTGATGCATGTTTCACTCTGACATCACCTACTTTTTTCATTAGCTGATCCTGTCATCTTGTTCACAGTGTCATCCTTACTATATTTTTCAAGTCTTCCAGATTCTATCCTCATCTGGCTACAATTCTCAGAATAAACATTTCCAATTTTCTCACTTTCTGCTGACTTGGTGTTCATAGGAAGAGGTGACCTGACTGCCCCAATCCTCCTGGGACCCCAGGTTGCCTCCGAGAAGCCTTTGACTCAGAATCTGAGAAGATGAGCCGACAGGAATGAAGGTGCTTCTGCAATGATCTAACCATCAACATTGTCCTCATTCCACATCCATTTTTACTGCACTTTCAAAAAGCAACATCACAGAGATTTTAAAAGGTATTCTGACATAAAACTCAACTACTGTAGTAAACATGAAGGTCTCTGTCACGTCAGCCACCCACATACCCACACTGAACAACCCGCTTTCAAGCTCCCTCTGACCTTCAGCTCAGGGAAGACATCCTCATTCTTTTTTATTTTTACAAATTTCATGTGCCTGTCCTTAGATAATTTGCAACCAGAATCTGGAAAGTGGGAAATAAACTTTTCCTCTCCTTCTAGTCCTTTTCTGCTTTTAGGGGCTTCTTGTAGAGTTGGCTACGTTACTTGCAGACCTGGTCGGAGGTGGATTGTGTATAAATGGAGGTGAACATAGAAGGGGCCGGGGTGGGGGGGGTCTGCTCAGAGTTTAGATGAAAAATTGTAAAGCCTGAGAGGTTTGGGTGTGTTAGATATTCTATGGGTTCAGGGGGACCTAAAGTGCCATGCAGGAGGGTTTTCTGGGGGGCTCAGAATGAAGCAGAATGATATGGGTGAGGGTCCATCCTACCTGTTGAGGAAGGAGCCACTGGAGCTGGTGCAGTGAGGTGGGGATGCCATTCTCCCAGACTTGGCTGGGCATCAGGGGTAAGACACAGGGTAGAAAATAAGAATAATGTCTTGAAGACTCAGATTAGTTCCTTCATATCAGTACAAGGGGGAGCACCAAATGTACAGGCAGGCAGGGGACATTAGACATAGTATATGGGACAAGAGAAAAAAGAAAGAAGGAGACAGAATTTAGGTTGGTATGTTTCAAAGTTAGAGAATAGGACAATGCAGAGCACTCTCAATGGGTACAGGGTCTTAATAAGGTGATGAAAATATTTTAGTACTAGGGTGGACACGGTGGCCGGACAACATGATGACTAAACAAAATGCCACCAAATAATTAACTTTATTATTTTTTGTATTTTATTTATTTATTTTTAGAGAGGGGGAAGGGAGGGAGAAAGAAAGGGAGAGAAACATCAATGTGGTTGCCTCCTGTGCGCCCCCTACTGGGGGCCTGGCCTGCAATTCAGGTAAGTACCTGACTGAGAATCAAACTGGCAACACTTTGGTTCACAGACTCGTGCTCAGTCCACTGAACTACATCAACTGGGTATTTTTTTCTTTAATGCTTAAATTTTGTTATCTTAATTTCACCTCATAAAAATAATTATGCTGAGTTAAAGAACTCAAACAAAAAGTGAACATACTACATAATGTCATCTATATAAAATTTCAGAAAAGGCAAACTATTCTGCTGTGAAAGAAAGCTGAGGGATTGCCTGGGGACTGTGGGTGTTGGGTGGGATACAGAGGGATGGAGTACAAAGGACGTCAGAAATGTCTGGGTGAAATGGACACACATGGAGAGGGTATGCATGTCAACACTCATCAGGTTGTGCACTGACTTATGTGTGGTTCATTGTCTGTCACCTACACCTCAGTCAGTCTGTAATCAATGCGTGATGACATGAATTCCTTGTGTGGTCAAGAGGAGACAATATTGTTCTCAGTTACTGCTGTTTCCAAGTGGGCACACCCTGGACATACGCCCACAGGAGTGCGACAATGACAACAGCTGGCCTGTTCTTAGCACTCACTGGATACTGAGCACCTCAGGCATATTAGCTCATATAATCACCCATATGAGGGAGTTACACTCAAATTACCCATCATCTGACCATTACACATGTTTTGTCCTTTGCCTGGATGTTGTATTCCTGGCCCTTCATGAGCTCCAGGTTAACCCAAGCTCATTCTCTATTAGATCACCGGCCATCTGAATAAAGTGCCCATAAAGATTCAGTCCCTGTCATTGTTTATTGGGTTTGGTAGTGACAGGCAGCCCAAACACCGGTGTCTTTTCCACTTTCAATAATGCTCCACATTCAACCCTTTCAACTATTACTATATTTGTAATGTTTTTACTCTTTTACCAAAGAATAAAACCAAGTGCTCCCATCTGCCTGCCACTCTTCTAGTCACTAGAAATGCAGTTGTGAAATAGAGCAGACAAAGTCCCAGTCCTCTCACAGACCTGACAAGCTGGTGGGGTAGTAGCACAATAATACAAACAGCAAGAAAAAAGTATGTGTTATGGTATGTTAGTTAAAATAAGGGATGCTTGGGGTGAATTTTTTTTCTTTCAACTTAAAAATGTTGAATTAGCAAGGAGGACATGAACCAACCGAAGAAGAGGAGCAGGAGATGAGAGAGGATGAAGTCAGAAGGAAAGAAGCCACCAGCCAGAACTTGGGCTTCACTCTGAGTGAACATGGGAGCCCCTGGAGGGTTCAGAGGTGGAAAGAGATGTGAGCCATCTGTGTTTGGGGAAGGAAACCAAGTCCTGCCACCCTGAAGGTTTGGTTTGAGGTTATTGATTATAAGCTGTTTATTAATAAAATAAACTCAGAAAGAAATGTTGGCCCTCCCCACAATCCTGCCAAGATATTTAAACAGGAAAACTTGCTTTAGAAGAAAAATTAGAATTTTCACTTTAGACTAATTTAATTAAAAATGGTAAATAGGAGGGCCTCAGGCAGACAGCTCTTGGCTAGATACCCCCCATGCCCCACTCTGTCTGAGTTGCCTAGAAACAATTCCATCGCCATGTAGGATCTGCTCTTCTCAACTACCTATAGATTGGTCATTCTGACTACTAGAATCAAGACCCCATTGTCTGTTTTTTCTCCTTGGTCCAAAATATTTTATATGCCTAATATTGCCTCATGGCTGTTAAAATTTTCCTGCTTATGTGAACTCCCTGTGCTCAAATATTAAAAACATGATATTCTTCCCATCTGTCTCTGTTAATTTGATGATTAGTTCAGCAAAAAAAAAAAAATTAGGGGTTTGGAAGGACAGTATTACTACTTTTTTAAATTCCCTATTAGTCAACATTCATGTGGCTGCCGAGATGCAAGCAGGGAGCCCAGTGAGAAAGCAAGTGCAGTCATCCAGGTGACAGGGGAGGGTGGCTAGACCAGCCTGAGAAGAAAGGGGTCAGTTTCTAGATTTCTTCTGAGGCCAGAGTTGAAGGATTTGCTGAAAAATTGAATGTGCAGTACAAGTAAAAGACAGGAGTTGTGAAAACACAGAGGTTCAGACAGATTTTGCAGGAGCACATTGAGTTCAATAATTTGACTGGGATGAAAAATCTTAAAGCATCCTGGAGGGCCTTATAAGTATTAGTTGTCGAGTAAATAGTTGCACACCAGCAATCACATCCACTTTATCTCTTTTATCCACTAACGTGTCCCCAGTGTCCCAGACAGTGTCTCGTAGGTTTATAGTACAAGTCCATTACACATTTCCAGAATCAACAAATGAACAAGGGTGGAAATCAAAACATCACCTGGACACCCATACAAAATATTTCTCCTTTTTTGTTGTTTTCACTGAAAGCTTTATTTTTTTGTTATTGTTCAAGTACATTTGTCTCCCTTTTCCCACCACCACTCCCCCCTGCCCCACCTCCCACCCTCAATCCTATCACTCTGTGGCTTTGTCCATGGATCCTTTTAACAAAATATATCTTACTAAGAAAATGCAGAGATGCCACGAAGTTGTATCAGACAATCACCAGACCACCCACCCCTGGGAAAAGCTAACTGCCCAGGGTGAGAATGCTGCAATTTTTTAAATCTAATTTTCTCTGGATTTCAAAACCCCTCACCACACTTGGTTCTGTGTTATAAACACTCTGGCTTGGAAATAAAATGTAAGATGGTCTGTTAGGGTATGAACCCGCCATCTTCTCAGATCACCGGCCATCTGAATAAAGCGCCCATAAAAGATGCAATCGCTGTCTTTGCTTATTGGGTTTGGTAGTGACAGGCAGCCCAAAATCTGGTATCTTTTCTGGTTTCAGTTGCCATGACTGCAGAGACCCTTATAAACTCATTGTTGTGGTGGTGATGTCAGGACCTCTCTGGGGCACTCATGCTGTCTGCATTTTTGAAACTAAGGCAAATTAAACATGAAAATACTTAGACAATATTGACACTGAGCAGAGCGCCCCCTCTGAGAGACTCCCTGGCCCCAGTTCCTCGACAAGAGAAATGGAACTGGAGCCCATCAGGCAGCAACAAGCTCAGCAAATACTAGTTACAATTAGGGACAAGTGAAAACACGACAAAAGAGCTATCTAAGAATTAATGATAGCGTAAATACTAATCTAAGACAGGAGCCAGGGTCACAGGACTCCTAGTTCTTCCTGAACCGCTGTGGATAAGATCACAACGCATGTGTTGAGTTACTTCCCAGTAACAAAGATGCCCACCAGAGGGAAGCTGTGAACTCCAAAGCAGAGAACATTTTTATTGGCAGGTTCAAAGGTATCTCTTAATTTTTCTGTAATAAGAAGTCAAAACTCCATATATTGATAAAACAATGTTTCAGCATTTTATCTGGTTTGGTGATGAGTTAGGGACTCAGTGACGTTCATTAAATGACTAGGTGTACCAGAACTGAGCTGTCAGACTTGTTAAACCAGCCTCAGAACCCTGGTTCTGCTGTGAAGGGAAGCGGAGTTTCTGCCCCAGGTTTGCCTTCTAGGGTATTGATTCTGATCCTGTTGGGCTCAGAAGGCTCAGAAAAATACGCTTTGACCTCTGTCCCCTCTTAACTGCAGAGATGTATTAATGTGAAAATCCAAAAGCCAACTCAGGGAGAAACACTGACATGGAGGTGCTGAGCAAATCTTTATTCACTGAACATTTGTTTTGGAATCACCATGCAAATAGTGTGTGTGTGTGTGTGTGTGTGTGTGTGTGTGTGTGTGTGTTGAAGCATCAAACCACAAAGCTTTTTGTTTAGCTTCAGAATAGCATATAAGCCTCAACTGCTCAGTACTTTTTGGGTCTCTAATTTTACCTGCCCATAATAATCATTTGTATAATAGACTTTCTGCATTCTCTTCTGTTAATTTGTCCCTATTAATTTGATATTAGCTCAGCTGGAGGAATTTAAAAGATGAAAGGAAAAATGTTTTTTGCTCCCTCGGCTGGCTGCCATCATTCCTAGTTAAAGAATAAATATTTTTTTAAAACAACATGTCAGGGAATAGAAATAAATGGAAGCTTGTCAGTGAAATAATTTGTGAGAGATAATTGTTTGAGATAAGAGAAGAATGTAGCCTGCTAAACATGACGGGTAGATCTGTTCTCTGCTCTTAAATTAACGTCACCAACACAACACTAATCTCGGTTGTGAACTCTGGGTTGTCTGTAAGCAGGAAGACCTGTAGACTACTAACCAAAAACTCTTAAACAGAATGATGCCAAGGGAGAAATGAATCAGATCATAAAAACTTTCATCATAATTGAGCAGTCCTTACAGCCCATGACTTGAAAACTCATAATCAATATATATTTTTTTACTTTTTCCCCTTAAAAGATCTTTAATGTAATCCAATTGGGAGTTCAGGTTCTGGGCATTAGAAGCTGGTTCTCCTTTCAATGTTCCTTTTTTTTTGTATCTTTTTTTAGTGTTGTTCAAACACAGTTGTCTCCCGCTGCACTCCCCTCCATCCCAGCCATCCCACCTCCCACCTTTAATCCTACCCTCCTTTGGCTTTGTCCATGTGTCTTTTATAGATATTCCTTGACAACCCTTCCCCCTCCCACCCATTACACTCTCCCACCTCCCCTCTGGTTACTGTCAATGTTTCTTCTGAAATATACGATTTTTCCCCTTTTGCTGCGACCTGGTGTCAGCTTCTTTTGTTTTTTAGACATCCTGTGAATGGCCCCACTTCAGTGTAGACAACACTCTGTGGGGATGTACAGGCCTGTGCCTCCATGGCTCCTGGGAGGGGCTCATGGCCTCAGGCCTCACCCTGTGAGACCTGGGAGGATAAGAAGAAGTGAAAGTGGCCTCTCCAGGAGTGAGAAGCCTGAGGGAGAGAGGGGAGTGGGCGTGAAGTCTGCTCCAATTCCCTGAGCACCTCATAGAGGCAGGTTACACACAATCTCACAGTCAATTCCAGCAACACAGCTTCCTGGGTTTTATCTATATGAGATAAAGAATTTTTAGATTCCATTAATAATCAGTTCTCCAATGGTCTGTCCTACAATTCCATGTAGTTCTGACACTGAGTTCCCAGAGTGCATACAGACTCCACAGGTTCAAGACTCAGAAACACAACACTGCTGTCACTTCTAATGCCAATTGCAAGTAGGGTGCTCAGGCTACTCATTACTGACTGGTTGACTACAATGTTGGGGCTTTTCATTACCTCTGTTAGGTATTATAATTATTGACAAGGACTCACAGAATCCAGAAATGGTTTCACTTACTATTACTGGGTTATTCTAAAGATATAACTCAGGAACAGCTACATAGAAGAGACACACTGGGCTAGACACTGGGTGATAGTAATGGATCTTCCATATCGTTCCTGTATTCTCCCCTCTCTCAGAACCTCTTTGAATCTTATGTTTAGGGTGGTTTGTTTTTGTTTTTGTTTTTAGTTTCCTTATGTTGACATGATTGCTTAAATAATTGGCCATTGTTAATTGTCTCTAGCTTCTCTCTGTACTCAGGGTTTTGCAAGACTGGGATGTATGGGTAAAAAGAAAATACATACAAAACCTGAAAACATCAATGGGGCCTGCATGGTGAACCTTACAAACCCTAAAACATAAAGTATTCATATAGGATGGTCTGAAATTAAACTTAATAATTGAAACCAGTCACAATGGGTAGTCATGTTTTAAGCTAAGCTTCTTTATTTATTTTTTCTAAAAAAATGTCCATCTTTACCTTAATGGAAACTATCTAGTATCTTTTTGCATCTATGGTAATCTACCTTTAAAATGCCAGGGTAATATCCTTTTCTCTGGAAGCCTGGCTGTGCCAGAGCAGAGACCAGAAACTTCTCTTGGTTACTGTTTCTGTGTTAATTGTTAACTGCTAACTACCCTGTACCCACCAGCGTAAAAATGCTGTGTGTCTACTTGCTTTACTCCTTATGCAACTGCAGAGACTTCACCAATGGGTTTCATGTAAACCCTTAGGCCTTCTACTTTGGTTGTCACACGTAAGATAATGTGCAAAACTGCCTTCCTCTGGAGCCTTCTTTTGCTTTGTGGAGGTATCCCTTCCCAGCTCTAATTAATTCATAAAAATTCTCTATGCGTTTGAACACTTCTTACTCTAACATTTACTTGGCATAGTGAGGCAAAGCGTTAGAGCAGCCCACACAGGACCACCTCCTAAGTACCAGCAGGGGGCATTCGTGCCTACCAGCTCCTCCCATTGCTTCAAGTGGGTTTGGGTGAGTTTTTCTCAGAGTTCTGGGCCTCTGTTTGAAAGTAAGAGGCCTGAATTTGTTTAAACTGATTTTTTTAAATTCACTAGGTGAACCCAAAGGTTAAAATTGGAGATAAAGCAGGCTACAATAAGAGTTGGAAGCTCAGAACAAAAGAGAAATGGATGGCTGGTTTTTAACCTCAGCTTTCTATTGGAATCGCTCTTTGAGAGTGAAATCCAAACATTTTGAGGGACAAATGAGAGACTGGACTTGTTTGGCTCTGAAATTAAAAGGCACTTCTGCCCTCAAAGTCCAATCTCCAGTTTTTTTAGTTAATTAGGAATCTCTGTGCAGGTGTCTGAGGAAATCCCTCAAAATGTGTAGGACCTCACAGAGAATTCCAACTCTCCTGTAATTAAATTGTCGTGTGGAATGAGCGGCCAGAGGGGAAATAAAGACAGGGCTCTCACCACTGCAATCCAACAAAGAACTTAATACAAGAGGCTAAAAGCAAAGGCTCACCCACTGACCCAGTAAGTCTAAGTCTGGTTTGGACAAGGCTGCCAGGCATTCCAAAAAACATAAGCAAACTATGATAGTGCAGCACCCAAATAAAAAGCCCATGAAACAGCTTTAGTTAACTGCCTGCCTCCTGTCAGGTATGCAAAATGAACAGATAGAGTCTAGAGCAAGATAAGAATTCAGGCTAACAGACCCACACCCACAGATACATTTGAATAGTCTCATCTCTGTGGGGAAGCTGGCACCACCTTTACCTGTCAATCCCCCACACCACCAACTATATAAGTCCTCAGAACAAAGGACTTTCTCTCCTGGCCCTCTTGGCTCTTTTTGCCACATGGGGCAAGTCCTGTCCACCCAGCCTCTGGCCACCTACATGCTGGTCATCCGGCCTCTGGCCACCCTGCTTTTGCCACCCCTGCTCTAGCCACCCTTGCATTTGCTTTCCCATTAGAACTTAGCACTAATAAACTTTGCTTACACAGTAGTAGGCTTACAGATCTGTATTTCTTTACTGCGTTTGTGAGGAGAACCAAGTTTTGGGGGGGAGTTTCTCCCATAACAAAATAATTGATTCAGACAAGGATGCACACATAAATGTTGGTTACCTAGCACCCAGGAGGGAACCTAAGATACCTCAGGATGTTTGATACAACTCTGGAGATGACAGTCTCTTGCAGCTCAACCCATGAGCAGCACACTTAAATCTACCACACAATATATTTATACAGATTCTCACAGAATCTGCAAATATCTAAAGAAAATGAAAATTAATATGGGAAATCATACCTCTAAGGCTAAATACTCTCAGCCCCAGCCACCAATACTATGCCTACAGATGGACAATAAATAAGAAACCTTTACTTTCAAGTTCTTACTGAAGAGTGAATATTTTTTTTCCTTTTAGAAAATATTTATTTTTTAAATTTTTTATATTTTTAATATTTTTGTTGTCCAAGTACAGTCTTCTGCCTTTAACACCCACTCCTCCCCATCACCCCCACCATCCCCAAATCTTTTCCTTTTGTCCAGACCCTCTTGTTATTGTCCATGTGTTCTTTTTTTTTTTAATTAAAAGAGATATCAATTTAAGATGGCCAATTACAACTCTTTTGACACCTGATTAATTCCTACATGCACCATTAAGAAAAAAACTGCTCTACAATTTAATAAATGCCAAGTATATATTTTTTACAAATTTAAAGCTTCCAGGAGAAGCATAGATAAATTCTTCTTTTTAAAAAAGTTAACAAAAATTTTTAAAGACTGTATCTGAACTAAACAAGTTTCTGTAGCTAATAAATTCCAACAACCCATTCCTCTCCCTTCAACATTTCTTTCACTATATCCTTTGCTTTTTGAGTGTTTTGAGTCTGGATTTGTCTTCTTTCTTCCTTTCTTACTTTCCTTATTTCTTTCTTCCTTTCTTTTTTGTCCTTCTTTATCTTCTTTATATCTCCTCACCTACTACTCCCTAATAAACTTTGAGAAAATGAGAATAGAAATTTTGACAAGAATAATCTGGAAATTTTAGCAACTCCCTTCAGAAAAAAAGCTAGTCTTAGGCATAAGGGAACCAGTGATTATATATATTCCATAAACTACAATAAAATTTATAAATCTATATGATGATTTCATTGATTTTCTTCGGGACCATTATGGTTCACAAAAGAAGAGTAATTTAACTGTCGACTTCAGGCCAAGATGGAGGCATATGTAGATACACTTTTCCTCCTTGCACAACCAAAAGAAGGACAACAGCAAATTGAAAAACAAAAAAATAATCAGAACTGCCAGAAAATAGAACTGTATGGAAGTCCATCAACCAAGGAGTTAAAAAAAGAAACTCCAGACTGGTAGGAGGGGCAGTGACAGGCAGCTGGAGTGGAGAAGATTCACCAAAAGATGCGGCCGGTAGAGCCAGGGGTCCCACACTTGCACGCAGATAAACAGGGAGGAATAACTGCGGAGCAAAACAGACCACATAACCCAAGATTCCAGCACCAGGAAATAAAGCCTCAAAACTACAGACTGAAAAATCCTGTGGGAGATGTAGTGGCATGAGAAACTCCCAGCCTCAGAGGAAAGTTTGTTGGAGAGACCCACAGTGTCCTAGAATGTACAGAAAACCACCCACCTGGGAATCAGCACTGGAAGAACCCAATTTGCTTCTGGGTAGTAGAGAAAGTGACTGAAAGCCAGCAGAGAGCTGAGCAACCGGTATTGTTCCCTCTTGCACCCCTCCCCCACATACAGCGCCACAGTGACAGAGGTTGTTCCCCCCTCATGCACACCTAAAGCTCCACCCCTTACTGCATAACAAGCATACTGAGACAAAAAAATGTGGCCCAAATGAAAGAAGAGATCAAAGTTCCAGAAAAAAATACAACTAAATGATGAAGAGATAGCCAACCTATCAGATACAAAGTTCAAAACAATGGTAATCAGGATGCTCACAGAAATGGTTGAGTATAGTCACAAAACCGAGGAAAAGGTAAAGGCTATGCAAAATGAAATAAAGAAAAATGTACGGGGAACCAACAGTGGAGAGAAGGAAACTGGACTCAAATCAACAGTTTGGAGCAGAAGGAAGAAATAAACATTCCACTGGAACAGAACGAAGAAACAAGAATTCAAAAAAATGTGGAGAGGCTTAGGAACCTCCAGGACAACTTTAAACTTTCCAACATCCAAATAATAGGGGTGACAGAAGAAGAGGACGAACAAAAAATTGAAAACTTATAATGTGTTGCACCCAATCAAGGATGGGCAGATCCATTATTGCCTTTGGGAGATGGAAGAAAATGTGCAAAGCTGTGGGGATGCTTGACATATCTTTATTCACAGGTGGGCAAGCCACACATGCCACAAGCTGCATATCTAACTAGTGGGAAGCCTCTACTTGTTTAAGTACTATAGGGGAACAAAGCTGGAGAACTGCCAGAACATTACATAGCACCATAATTCTGCACATGAGAGCCTACTTCATGTTATGGGAACAGTTTACTGGACCTAGTTTCAAGACTATGAGAACACAACTTATCAGGTCCCTCCAAGGCTATGGGAACACCGCTTCCCTTAGTTATACAGATACTTGGATGAGGCAGCCAGACTGCCTTCACTTACCCTACACATAATGAAGGAGAATTTCCCCAATCTGGCAAAGGAAATAGACTTTCAGAAAATCCAGGAAGCTCAGAGAGTCCCAAAGAAGTTGGACCCAAGGAAGTACACTCCAAGGCACATCATAATTACATTACCCAAGATTAAAGATAAGAAGATAATCTTAAAAGCAGCAAGAGAAAAAGGGACACTTACCTATAAAGGAGTTTCCATAATACTATCAGCTGATTCCTCAAAGGAAACCCTACAGGCAAGAAGAGGCTGGAAAAAGTATTCAAAATCATAAAAGGCAAGAACCTACATCCAAGATGACTCTATCCAGCAAAGCTGTCATTTAGAATGGAAGGGCAGATAAAGTGCTTCCCAGATAAAGTCAAGTTAAAAGAGTTCATCATCAGCCCTTATTATATGAAATGTTAAAGGGATGTATATAGGAAAAAGAAGAATATCAAAAATACAAACAGTAAAATGGCAACAAACTCACAACTATCAACAATCAAACCTAAACCAAAAAAAAAACAAAAACAAAAAAACTGAACTAAGCAAACAACTAGAACAGAAACAGATTCACAGAAATAAAGATCACATGGTGGATTATCAGCCAAAAGAGAATGGGGGAAAGGGTACAAGGAATAAGAAGCATAAATGGTAGGTACAAAATAGGCAAGGGGAGGTTAAGAATAGTATAGGAAATGGGGAAACCAAAGAAGTTATATGTGTGAACCATGGACATGAACTAATGGGAAGGGAGAAATAATGGTAGGATGGGGAGTACAGGCAGAGGGGAATAAAGGGAAGAAAAAAAATTGGACCACTGTAATAGCACAATCAATAAAATATATTTTAAAAATGTAATTTAACTGTTGGAATATCTGATTCTGTCTATTCTGACCTATTTCAGTGAATAGACCTACTAGCTCCTGGAAGTAACGCAACAGATTTACCAAATAAGGTAGACTGGGCAACTCTTGCAGAGAAGTCTGTTCTACTTAAAAAGAATTATAGAAAACTAAAACGGGATTTAGAAAGAAAAAAAAGAAGCAAGCATATGGTCATTCTGAAACCTATAAAGTCATTTTTAGTCTCCTTATTAATAGTTAAAAGAAATTAAAGTTACTGTCATGGGAGAAATTACTAAGGCCCTTGCAGATACTGGGGCTACATGATCTGTTCTTCATCACATCCAGATGAGTTGCCTTCTTCCTGGGAGTAAAGCTTCAGTGGAAATGGTAGGGACATCTAACCAACTAGTGACAGTTCTTAAACACAACCTGCCCCCTTCCAACTATAAAAGGTGAGGAGGCAGAATGTGTTTTTACTGGTCAAATCAACCCAATTCACCTGATAAGGTAGATATTTTAAAAACCATGGTGCCCACATATTTTTTTTCCTGAGAGCATGGAAAAAGCATGCTTTCCTGAAAGCATGAAGTGTATTTAGATCTAAATTCTTTAGATACTGAACCAATTGGGGGAACAATAATTATAACAAAACTTTCTCAAGAAGAAAAACATCCTGACACTGAATATTTTTGGCAGGGTGCTCCAATGCAACTTTGAGCTCTTTCCAGTACAGATATTGTTAAGATCAATCTGCCACTCCTGTTAAAATAACTTGGTAATAATTTGTCTCTGCCTAATATTTGCCATATCCTTTTACTGATGTGCTAGCTGGAATTATACCCATTATACAAAAATTACTTTAAAAGAGGACTTGTAATTTCATAGAGAAGTTTCTTTCCAGGAAAGAAACCAAATAAAAAAGGATAGAGATATATACACATGCACCCAGAGCTGTAAATAAAATAATTATTTCCAGCTATCATGTGGTTCAAAATTACATACCTTATTATCATCCACTCCTGTGGACTGTGAGCATTTTTTAGCAATAAATTTATGTAATGCCTTGCTCAACACTTCAGTAGATAAATAACCCACAGCCAGTATCTCTTTGCCTTCACTGGGGAAAATTGCCAATTTCTTTCCACTGAAAGGACCCAGGGATACCCAGGGAGTCTCACCTCTTTCTTTCAAATATTAAAAGCTGATTTAAATAATGTTAAATTTCCGGAAGATTCCACCATCATTCAATAAGTGAATGTTTTATTTTTCTACTCTGCACATCAATAGACTTACCAAAGAACACAATTTACCTATTACAACAACTAGCTACAAAAGTACATTTGTTGGGGAAAATTGATAGCTATTTTAAGAGACAACACAGCATCTAGAGAGTGATTTGTTTTTGCAGCCCAGTTTTTTCTTTTGGCTTTTTTGGACTGCTTATCTTCTCCATGCCAGAGATAATGCTCTGCTCCTTCTGCTCCTGTAAACTGCCTCCTGCTTTCCACCAGAAGTAACGGTCTGAGGGACGGGCCCTCCCTTGCTCTATAAAAATAACTGCTCCCCCACGGCTCAGGGCCCAGAATTTGGATACTGACTCCTCTGGGTCAGCACGTAAAATGAAGTTCCACTTCATACACCTGAAAGCAGCTGAGTTGTTTTCTGTAACACATTAGGTCTCAAAAAATAAGCTTCAATTTTTAATACCTCAAGTAACATAGATTGGTCATTTCATATCTGCAGATGGGTACTAATTAATCTCAAAATATGCAGAGGAATCATAGTTTTTCATCTTTAAAAAAAGAAAGCAACCTAGAGGATCCTGAGGTTCACTGGATATCGTCACAATTTGGTACCAAAATTCTATTAATGCTCCAGGCTTTATAGGTTCTATTAAAGTCAAGTTGACCTGATCCAGTTCAGTGTAATCCAAAAGGAAAACCAGCTATAGAATCCCTAAAGCATTACCTAATGCTCCTACTCTGAAATACCTTAAGAATAAACTTTTAAAATCTTTATACAAAAAGGAAATATTTGGGGAGTTTTAACTCAAAAATATAGAGACCATCATTGACCTACAGGATATATGAGAGCCAGCAATTGGACCCAGAAGCTAAAGTGCTCCCTCCCTGTGTGACACCCATCTGTGCTGTAGATAGATTGCACAAACAAACAGAAAAATAGTTATTGGGGTGGGGGGGGTTGTTTATATTCTTCATTCTATTGAATCTCCACTGAATTTTCATCAGATTTAACAAATCTGTCAGTTTCTTCCTTTTTGTACCTAATATTTTTTTACTTGATCTAACAGTCTTGACTCAGCAAATTTGCTGCCTTCTTTGCAGAATAAAGGCATCCACGATTGCCTTTTGCCCACTAACGTTCTTCTTGTCCCTGGGAATGGTTTACAGGAAAGTCCTTGATGATGCTGACTTAACTTGGTTTACACATGGACCTGTGAAGGAGGAACAGGGATGGAACCAAGCTGGATGTGCAGTAACTTCTATGATGGACATACATGAAAGTGTTTATTTATCTGAATAGTAAATGCCCAACCATCTGACTTAATTTTCTAACTTGGACTTGTCAGTTGGCCAAAAGTCAAATAGTCAGTACAGACACTACTAGAAGCTATGCCCTTGGTGTTGCTCACAGCTCTGGAATGTTGTGAATGCAGCCAGGCTTCTGAACTTTCTCAGGGTAGCACATTACAAATAACAAATAGGTTGCAGAGTTGTCAGATTTTATAGAGATATTAAAGCAGTTGGCTATGATCAGAATTTTAAGACATTCTAAAGCTGCCACCATGAAAACAAAAGGAAATTATTAAGCTGATGTTGTGGTTAGACAGACAATATTAAACAGCCCAATTATTTTGACCTGAGAATGCTTGTTACTTCCTGTTTAATCCAGGAAAGACTCTCCTCGACAGTGCCAGGGGACAATTTGCCAGAAATTGCCAGAAAAAGCAAAGATGGTACGACAGCAAAAGAGGTGGGCTTTTGACCCAGACAAGCAGATACGGTCTCAATAAGAAACCAGTCTTATCTACAGGGACTTAGTTACTTCTACATTAACACGCACATGAGCTAACACGTTAGGTTGTTAAAAATATGATTCCATGAAGTAAACAACAGTAAAGGAAACCTCCTACTCTAGCTCTCAAAGTGTGATGCAGCTGTTCCATCTGTCCAAATATGAGCCTAAAAAATGATCGAAGGGGCCCCAAAAGTATTTCCCACTTTCTTCAGACCCAGCTGAGGTAAGGTAATTAAATGTTCTTTAAATGCCACTATCTCAAGAATACAAATATGTTGGTTACAATCTGTGTGCTTCTCTCACTAGATTGAGGCCTTTTCTTGCAGGAGAGCAACAGGCTTAACAAAAGTAAGTTGTTATTTTCGGGGAAAGTGACACCAGTTGGGGAATTCCCTCTGAGTTACCATGACTGAGGGACTCATCTCACTAGGCAAACAATGCAATGACTTTCTAATAGTTCTCCTATTTTGCATATTTTCACTGTGCCCATCGCCCAGATTTTCTGGACTGGGGTGAAACATACAACAGGCACAACCGAAACTCAGTTAAATGCATGTTCCATCATGGCCCTTCCCCCGTTATCCCACTCCCCACTCCCCTCTGGTTGCTGTCAGTTTGTTCTTTATTTCATTGTCTCTGGTTGTATTTTTGCTTGCTTTTTCTTCAGATGGGTGAAAATGGAGACATTGTACTTGAACAACAATAAAAAAGAAATCGTTTGTTAATGAAACTTTGAAGATAATTCCGTACAAAAAAGTGATTTGTGGACTTTTAATAGGATACCAAATTTTACTCTTCTTGTTGAAGTTCAAAAACAATCTGATTCCTTTGAAAAAAACCTGCAGGCAATAGACATAGAGGTCTGTATTTTTTAAATATGAAAATAAAAGGCAAAATAAACCAAAGAAATAAAAGCCTCAAAATATTTTTGGAAGCTTTTCATCTATTTTTCCCAAAGACCACTTACCTGAAACCTAATTCTTTGTGTAAACACATAGACTTTCTCCTCATTCAATAGTCACTGGTCACCCTGTGCATCTAAACAGAGGGATCAACCTTACTAAATAGAAACATTCTGCATCATTATCAAAAACTTATTTATCAGGTTTTAAGGACTGATAAATTAATCATCTTAATTTCACAAGTGCACTCCTAGGCAATGAGGACTTCAAAGACCAAGAATTACTTCGTCTACTGGAAGAGACATCAATTAAAGACTCACTCCAGCACTGTAGGAAAAACCTCACCAGATGCCCCACCATGAATGGACATCTGCCCCTGTCTCTGACACTCACCTCCACTTAGAGCAATCCAGCGCTCTTCAATTATGGGAAGTTGCTGACATCGGTGAGAGACGGCTCTCTCGGGACACTGACAAGAACTCTACAGCTACAAATGGATGTTGAACTTTGTTAGTTTGCTTCTCTTTACCTGTCTGCTAATATTAGTCATAATAATAGTTATTATACTTGTTCTTTTGGCTTTTCTCAAAAGAAAAGAGCTTTTTATGTAGAGCTCAACTGTTAATTTCTAAAGGTGTATATGATAACTTTTGTATTACCCAAAATACCCTTTTTATGGTTTCCACTTTTGAGGCAGATTAGTAACAAGCTTGCAATATTTCTTGAACAGTGAAATGGGGAAATTCAGACGGATGGCTGAACAAACTGGGTGAACAGTTTACAGCCAAATACAAAAGTTCCCCAGGGTGAAAAGCCTCAAGTGCTTAACAAGGGACACACCTGTGCTGGACCTCATCTGCAGGGTGGCCTCTCCTCCCCTGACAGATCGCTGGTCATGTGATTTGGAACTTCTGCTCTGGAAACAGTTAGTGGAGATCATGACCCTGAAAGGACACACCTGAAAAAGCTGGAATATAAGCTCCATTCTTCTAGAAGAACAAAGATATACATCTTCAAGGAGGAAAATGAAATGAAATTTCAAAGTAGAAATGATTTTTTAAAAAATAGAGCCCTGGCTAGTGTGACTCAGTGGATTGAGCACTAGCCTCTGAACCAGGGGGTTACTGGCTTGATTTCCAGTCAGGACACATGCCTTGGGGCACATGAGAGGCAACTGCACATGGATGTTTTTCTCTCTCTTTCTCCCTCCCTTGCCCTCTTTCTAAAAATAAATAAATAAAGTATTTTTAAAAAGACTTTTAAAAACGAGGAAACAAGGCTGGTGGATATGTTACAGAGAGCTCCCCTGAGACCTCAAATGAAATATTTACATTTTGGAAGCAGAACACAACCCACTAAAACAAAGAAAGCAGCATGCGTTCCTCTTGAGGCACACCTACTCAAATCTCCTTTTCAGGTAGATTTTCCTTCTCCTGGACAAGGGGTCCTCATGAGACTTGCAAGCACGAGAGTAATGAGCGGGGGAAGCTCATCCAGGGAAACCTCCTGAACTTGTCCCAAGAGCCTCTTTATTCTGATTCTGCAGTAAACTGACAGCAGCTGCACCTGGTTTCATGTATTCTTCCCTGTTCTAGGAGAGCCACAGCACCCCCACCCATCTCACTTCCACTCCTGCTTCATCCTGGGTCCACCCTTGTTTCACTTTCCCCAGCTTTAGTGAACATATGCCCTAATCACCTGGGCTTCTTTTGTGAAATTTTTCCTGCACAAACTCAAGAACCCACACACCACTGGCTGGTTTTAGGCAAATCCACCCTAGGTTTGGCCCCATTTTTTATAACATTTTGAAATGTAGAGGAAATACAATTACAAAAAGAAAAAAAAAGTAGGTTCTGCATGTGCTTAAGAGAGCTTAAAAATAAATAGTTTGTCTTAAGAAGCTGGTTATTTCTTAGTGAGTAAAAAGAAACAAACTAATAAGATCAAGGAAATGGTAGGTTACTGGAATTTAATAATGAACAAGGAATGTTACATGAAAGTATTTGAAGCTAATTATGTGAATGTCCTTACACTCTAACTCAATAAGTCCTAGTACCCATATTATTCAAATGGAAGCTGAACTTGCTGTAAAAACACAGGACTCCATATCTGCTGCTGAAGCAGGGAAATTGAACTTATGAAACTCTTTCTGTCCTCCTCGTCTGTGGAACTTTTAGGTGGTAATTGTAGTTTACAGCACTGTGTTCTGTTCCCTGAATAAACCTTATACTTCCACCTTCCAAATGTACAACTAGCAAAAATCAAATTAACAATGGATGATTCATGGTTAATAACAGATGGTCCATGGCGAATAAGAACCCATCTCGTGGTGAGATTGTTAAAACTGGATCAATGCATAGTCTGCCCTCAAATTATGCATAAAGGTTATATAAGTTGCAAAACATACAGAAATGAGACATCAAAACTTAGATCATAAAATCTTATGAACTAGAAATGATCTAGAGCTTCTTATCTTGATAAAGCTGTGGGTCTGACTGCCTCCCATTTACCTGCTTTTCTCTGTTGAGAACATTTGGCTGTGACTCCCATCCAAGGTGAAGGTCTTGCTGCATCACCAATGGCTTATGGCTCAGCAAGACAAACACTGCCCCTAAGTCTTCCTAAGAATCCCACCTAGCACTTGAGACAATGTTATCTGACCAAAAGATTGTTCATCAGTGTGTTCTTTAGATTGATTTCTGAGTAAGAAGGGGAAGTGTGGAAAACAAGTGGACACATGATAAACCTTCCAAGCTCTGGGGAGGCCTGCGTGGTGGGACTTACAAACTCAGAGACCTGAAGACACCATATAGGATGGTCTGGAATTGGAACTTTTAATGAAATGCAAGTCATGGTGGGTAAATGGGTCCCAGGCCAGAATCTTCTTTGGTAATTTTCTGCGTTTGCCTTAACTGAGTCTGTTCAGTGTCTTTTTGCACCTCCCATAAGACATCTTTCTAATGTCTGAATAACTGATTCTTTTTACAGGCCTTACACTGCACCATGGCAGAGAAAACACATTTTTTCTTTGTAATTGTTATTTTGTTCATTGTGAACTGCTACCTATTCAGTAGCCACCAACCTAAACAAAGTATGTGTCTCTTTTACATTTCCCCGGGCTCAGAGATCTCTTCACTTTCCTCCACCTCCATAATCTATTGCCAGAGGATTTCATGGAACCCCTTCGGCCTCAAGATTCACTGTACAGTATAAAATAAGCTGGAAAACTGCGGTCCTCTGGAGCATATTCTCAATCCACTGAGATTTTGCTCCCCAGCAATTCTCGTCCAGGTGGCTCAAATAGACCCATAAAAATTCTCTGCGGGCTTAGACATTTCTTATGTTGACAGCTGAAAATTCCAAGCTTCTGATCAAACCTTCGTCTTTCTGGTGACCTGCCCTCACTCTGCAACCACCCAGAGGCCTGCCAGGAGTTGCGTCATCACGACAGAAGACACTCATAACCCACATCACTTAGAAAATTCACGGAGTTTAGCTGCTCTTTTCTAAGATCCAGGAGAAAAGATCAAACATCTTTTAATGACATCACATGAGGGAACTGAGGCTTCTTGACGTGGGACCACACACCCAGAGTCACACTGCCTTCGACCAGACTCAGAAATGCCATCTGCTATCTGTGGGCACTTGGCATGTGTGCTCCATTTTCTTGCATGTTTTCTCAGATCAAAGGGACTGAAAGATTAGAAACTACCTTTCCCTAACTCCTAGTGCTTGAAAATCCAGATGTGAATCAAATTCAGCCTCTGAGGTCCACTTGTGTTTAATTCAGAAGCTGAAAGGGAGGTAGGGCCATTATTTCTGCTAATGGCTAATTACTGTGTTGACTGATGGGTGGTCTGTGGCAGACACAGCTTCATGTGAAAAAGCAGGTGTTTCTGTGCCTGTGGGTGAGGTTGTAGCTGTGTGAACTTGAGACAAGACTTCAGGGTCTTCTGGCTATTCAGAAGGTTGTGTCCAAGCCCCTAATTCACTGGGTTAAAGACTTTTCTGCACAAGTGTTCATAGCAGAGTTACATGTAACAGTCCCAAATTGGAAACAACACAAGTGTCCACGAAGGGGTGAATGGATACACACATTGAATGCACCCCTGGGATGAGATAGGACTAAAGGCTAAAAAAAGAGAACCATGTAAAAATAATCGGGTTGAGTCGAGTAGCCAAACTCTGTATAAGCAGGTTTCTTATACAAACAAAGGCACTAGTATGGACCTGAGAGGTTGCCACCACGTGCTTGGGGACAACCCAGGGTCAGGTCTTTAATTCTTGTACATCCAGAAGATGGGAAAGGAACCTTCTAACAGTGAAAGGTTGGACCACCTTTTCTTTCCAGAGAAACCACAGCTCTCCACAGGCCCACCTTGTGAGTTGAGTTACATCTCATCACCCAGGCCTGTGTTCTTCCTGTTCTCACAGATACCTGACCTCACAGAAACTCTGCATCACCAACTTCTGGTAGATTTACTGCCAGGGGAGGAAGGAACACACACCAACCTCAAAGAAAATCAAGGGATGACTTTTTATGCCCAGAGTCCCTGGTATGTGAGGCATCTGCCTATAGTTTCTGAAGACATGTCACCAGTTCATGGTGTCCTGGGGAACAAGGAAACTTCTTGTACAGGATGAGACAGGAGAACCCAGAATCTGTGGTCACTTCCATCTCAGAAGGGCTGAGGGTTTCACGAGACACCTCATTCCCCTAACAGAACAACACAAAGGGTCTTTTGGTTGAGTTGTCATATGGCGCTGCTCCAACTCCTGGGCCCTGGGAGGAGGTCCAGAGCAGGTGACAGACAGGGACACAGATGACTTATGTTCAACGCCCCAATGCAGGGCTGGAGGACATATAGCATGTTTTGGAAATCAAGCCACAGAGCAAGGAACGTCAGCCAAGAGACTCAGGAGAACTTTCACCAGGCCCTTCTCCTGACCCCCTGAAAGCAGAGACCTCTGTCTGAAACAGCACATTCCCCTGGTGGGACAGTGGTCCTGACACTAGATTCACAGTCCACTGGACAGCGCCATATTTCATGGGATCACCCTGCACCGGTTCCCATCCCAATGTGCAGATCCTCACATTGACTTCAGTTCTAGTCCTGCTCTTCAGGGGACACACACACACACACACACACACACACACAGGGAATTCCCACAGGAACCTGGCTTTGGTAAGAAGATCAAGGAGAATGATTTTCATCCCCTGCTTCAAAAGGCTTTCTGGGGCTCTCCCTTCTGCCCAGTCTGTTTCACCTGCTACTTCTAGGAATGTTAATGAAAAGGGGCTGTTCAGCAACCCTGACAACCTCAGGGGCCATATAGCAGGCCTGGCAAGCTCAG
The DNA here is from genome assembly GCF_014824575.4 of Sturnira hondurensis. Lineage (NCBI taxonomy): Eukaryota > Metazoa > Chordata > Mammalia > Chiroptera > Phyllostomidae > Sturnira > Sturnira hondurensis. The sequence continues at coordinate 210,918 of NW_028081953.1, forward strand.
TGAGGAAAAGTGAACTTACACATTACTGTGAACAGGCATTTCTAGCTGGGCAGGTGATGGCAGGTTGTCACATCCCAGGCCTATTCCTGCCTTAGCAAAGGTCTGTCTTCACAGTAAGTGAGTCCTGACCCTTGTGTTTGTACATCTTGGATACCATATCCCAGACTGAGACTCTGAGTAAGCATAGGAGGCCGCAGAACCCTTCATGTTACCTGTCACTGGCATACCCTCTCTATGTCCTTGTTAATCATCCTGCACCCACCAATGTACAACAAGGACGTGTGTGTCCATTTTGACTTTTATCCAATTTTTGAGATTTACCTGCTATGTTTTTCTCACCTCTAATGGATTACACGCGACTATTTTCATCTTCTCCTTTGATTCTGATGTATAAAACAAACTGCAAAACTGCTGTGTTTCATAGCATTGGAGACCTCTCTCCCAAATATATCAGCTCAGCATGGCTCAGATGAACTCATTAAATTGCTTCACAGATTTGACCAGTTCTCACTTTGACAGGGCCTGGGAGCACCTCCTCACTGAAGGGTTTCTGTGCTTCTGTGTCCCCCAAGTCTGACACCACCCATAGGCAAGTCTGGTGACCACAAGGAAGGTTCCCAGGCAGAATCCAGAGGTTGTCCCAACACCCAGGAAGCACAGGGACAGTCCTCACAAACAGACATGGAGGGAAACGGTCAACCTGAACCTGTCCCTCCATGACCAGGAAGCCCACAGGACCCTGACCTTTCACCACATTCCTTTCTTCCTGGGACACGCAGGATACCTCATGCTTCACACACAAAACTGCAGGTGCAATTGAGACTTTGGGTTTCAGGTCTTTGTTCCTGAGGCAAAATCCTGTCTGGAAACAAATTCCAGTCACTTAAGAAGGATCCCCTCTGCAGTAATCACCCAGCTTGACCCATTTTCACAGCCAGAGTCATCTTTGTGATGGGAGAAAGTAAAACCTCAGAGCATCTAAAAATACAAAGCAGCCTGGATTCCCAGCTAAGTTTCTGTGTCACAAACAAAAATGATGACAATTTGAGGACACATTAGGGCTCTCTGTGTGGTGCTGTCAACAGGCCCAAGACAAAGACACAGCACAGGCCAGTGTTGGCATAAGTGGGTTATCCTCTCAGGGACATATGTCCCTCCATCAGCATTGCTATTGCAAGTGTGCCCTACAGGCCAATAGGATCAACTTCTCCTGACAGCTTGTCAGATGCAGAGTCTCTGATCAACTGTAACCAGAATCTGCAGTTTAACAGGACCTGGAAAGTTCCCCTGTGCACAGGAGAGCAGTAGAAATGGTTCAACCTACACATTAAGTGATCACGATTTGAATGGGCACCCACATTACCTGGGCAGCTGCTGAAGCTGCATTTTTATTTTGCATTTAGTTTTGTTTTTAATAACATTCATGTCTATTTATTTATTTTTATGAAGAACAGCATTTTTAATTTAAATCTAAATTTTTAATTATTTTAATCGTTATTCAAGTACAGTTTTCTGCCTTTTACTCCCATCCCAGCCCACTTTCCCAGCCCTCCCCACTTCCCTCCCATTTCCATTCCTGTTAGTTTTTGTCCATGTGTCCCTTATACTTGTTCCTGCAAACCCTTTCCCTTTTCTCCTGAAATTTCCTCCCCTCTTCCCTCTGGTCACTGTCAGCCTGTTCTTTACTCCAGTGTCTTTGGTGAATACCAGCATTTTTGAAGTCTCTACTGGCATAGCAATGTTTACAATATCTCCCAGGTGATTGAATGAACAGCAGGTGTGACATCCCCATGACAGGTATCCCTGTGTCAGGTATCCCTGAGCCAGCTCAGGAATATCTGCCCTGAAGAGAACAGTCAAATGTGAAAGAGAGAGAGGCTGTGGGATAGAGTAATGAGCTCATGAGAGGATGCTGTGGGGAAACCCCGAAACCCAGACACCCCAGATTTGTGTTTTTCCTACACATCCTGTGAGTGTGGGCTACTGTGTATACATGTGTGTGTGCATGCGAGTGTAGAGTTCACAGGCTTCAGCAGTTCCCAGGAAACAAAATATCAGAGAGTAACTGGTGAGAAGGGACAGGGTAGCATAAATGAGGTCAAGGAGTGGGAGGGTCCTGGGCACAGACCTTGCCCCCAGCACATGAATAGTAATCTTGCCCCAGAATAAAGCTCAGCACACAGGAAGGACACAGAGCAGATTGCACCATTCTGCAAAGAGGTGCCTGTGGGCCTCACCAAACCACAAGCTTCTGTCAAAGAGGCAGCCACAGAGCAGACAGCAGACACCATGGGATCCCTGTCAGTCTCTACCCAGAGAGGACTTGTCCACTGGCAAGGGCTCCTGCTGGTTGGTGAGTAGGAGACAATTCCTTTGGGTAGTAGGCTAAGGATCTGACACACAGATTGGCTGGGATCTGCTGAAGAAAACAGTGCTCTGAGAAGAGAGGGAAAGCTTCTGTTTGGACATGAGGGTGAAAAAAAAGGAGCAGAGAAGGAAGAGGAAAAGGGGTCAGCAAGAGAAAAATCTCATAATGTGGAAGTGGTGAGAGACTGGAAAACCTTGATTGCTAGGCATTTCTAAAGTTATGCATCACTGAGTATTGAATGATGAAAACATAATAATAACAATTTATGTCAGGTAACACCAGGAAACAACTGAACCAGGGGTCTAGCCATTTTCTTTACTGTCGCCTGTGACCATGAGAGACACACTCACACTCAGAGCAAGACTGAGAGTTGAACAGACAAGCCTCATTTCGAGGGCCTCATTTTTCCCTCCCAACACATAGTTCCGAATATGAATCAATTTCTCTCTTCTTTCCTAGTCTCGCTGTTAAGTTTCTGGTGCCTGCCCACGAATGCTCAATTCTCTATTGTGTCAACCAATGTTGCTGAAGGGGAGGAGGTGCGTCTGATTCTCCGCAATAAGCCTCAAAATGTCTTACGCTACAGGTGGTTCAGAGGAGAATGGGAACTACCTTCTAATTTAATAGCAAGTTACTTCCCATTGGAGGGAAAAGTTAAAAAAGGGAGTCTTTATGAAGATCGAATGATATTAGACACGGATGGAACCTTGCTGATAAAAAAGGCTGCCTTCAGCGACGCAGGAATGTACACTGTAGTGGCCTACCTTCCAAATGAAGACAAAGAAATAGGATTCGGACGGCTTAAGGTGTACCGTAAGTGATTGCTCTCTGATATCTGGGTGTTGGCTGGGGAGAATTCTACTTCACACACAAGACAGACAGCCATGAATTTCACCTTCATGCCCCTCTGCATTCTGTCCCAGGTTGGCTTTTTGCATTTAGTGCAGGATACAGAGAGTGGGGACAAACTTCCTAAGATCTCAGTTCCCTTCCCAGATTCCAGCCCTGCAGACTGTCACTGCAGTCAAAAAAACCCACTCTGATGAGAGTGACTCAGCAGAGAGAGACCAGTCTGTGTTCAGCCCCCTGAGCACCTTCCCACGACCTTGACCATGAGAATGACCCTGCAGGCCTCTGTCAAACCCTGGTGTTAGGAGCCCTCTGAAATTCGTAGAAGAGCTCCCCTTAGGAGCTCCTCCCCAGAGCCCTGTCCTAGGGATCTTGACCATATGGATCTCGGGGAGCTTGCGTTAGGTTGGGTTTGGCTTCCTTGGAAAGGCCAGTTTGGTAAGGGGTTAAGAAGTGCCTAAGAAACAAGGCTCCTGAACAGATTACCAGGCCAGGCTCAGGCCCAAGAGCCACATCTTGGCAAAAATGGACTTCAGTCTATCACCTGAGAGTCTATGTGTGAGAGCACAGTTAGACAATGTTTTTGGGTCTTAGCTGACTGTGCTGGGGGACTTAGCAAAGTTCTGGTTGAGGAAAAGGACAGAATCTCCAGAAAGAAACTGAGAAAAGAAGATGCTCCTGGCTAGTCTGTGTTCACCGGGAATCAGCTCAGAAGGATTCTCTTTGGCAGTTGATCAATAACAGATGCCTCCTATTTGAGTTGCTCTTCTGTCCTAAGACTTAGTTCATATACTGGAAACACTGTTACATGTCTCAGCCCACTGTTAGTTGCATTCTCTGTTTCTCCACAGGGCCTGTGGAGCAACTGCCCTTCCCCCAAAACAACAAAATCACAGTTTTACAGGATAAAAACATAGTCATGAGCTGCTTATTACCTGCGCTTTCCATTGAGTGGTTCTTTAATGGCATGGCTCTGCAGCTCTCAAACAGAAGAAAACTCTCCGAGGATGGCAGAACTCTCACCATACGCCCTGTCCACATGGAGGATGCTGGTTATTACCAGTGTAAAGTCAATGACCCCTTGCGTTCTGCTGACAGTTGTGCCTTTATGCTGTATGTAGAGCATGAGTGACTCTCCTCTTCTCTTCTTTGTTATTAACCTCTAAATAAAGGTTATTGCATCATTGTAATTGTTTTCTTCTGAAGAAGTATATTTCTTAAAAGGTATGCCACGAGTCAATAAATATATAATAATGTGAGGAGACATTGTCATTATTGTTGACTTAAGGTCATATTTTAGACCAAACCCTACCTCAGTTTGGTCTCATGTATACCGTGTCCACACCAGAGGTAACATCGTGTCCTTCAGAGGATGACCTGTGGTCATTGGATAACCAGTTTGGGAAACATACCTGTTCGCAGGAACTAAGCTCTGTCCCTTCTGCAGGCAACTCTGTGCAGGCCCCTGGACACTGTGGTAGACAATGGGGATACAGAAGAGGACACCCATGTGGGTAGCTACACTGCTTTTTGTCTTTCCCTTGATGTCTTTCAAAAGATTTCTAAACCCTTTTGAGTATTCTAATTTATACAGCAATAATACTATTTGCATAATTCAGTACATCTCTGTTCTTTGGGTTAATAAGATGTCATTGGAAACTGAAAGGGTCAGGCCAGTCTTCCAACCAGCTTGACTGCTCATGACTCACTTATGCACACTCAATTGATAGCCAGGGGCTTAATCAAAACTTTCTCCCACGTCCCACAATAGACATCTGGCACCAGCAATAAAGGCTGGTAGTCAGACTGACCCTTCCCTACCTGGGCACAGCCTGGCCCTTTACCTTACCCATTGTCCCAGCTCACATCCTGAAACTCCGAAGCGATTGCCCAGAAGAACAAGAGACTAACCCCTCCTCAACCCCCCCACAAACCATGCAGGTTTTCTTTTAAAACCCCATTCTTGCCTCCCCCCAGAGGGCTGCAGTTGGTCCAGACTCAGTGCCCCTGTAAGCGCAGCATCAAATAAAGGCAATTGGATCACATCATCCAGGTTCTCCTCTCTCCATCTACCACGCACTTCGAACAGGAACTTGGGTATGAAAACTAAGGCTTGAGCCCAAATATCCTAGCTCAGACTCATGCCTGTGGAATTGGAAACCACCTCACTCTTTGTGGAGCTCATTTGTCCCCCAGGTATTTTGGTATCTCTTGCAGGAGAGTACATCACCCAAAACTAGGGTAACTTTGGGTGAAGTGTGAGGGTGAGGTTTCCTTACTTCAAGAAGCTGTTAAATCTCTCCTCTTACATTTTATAGAAAAAACCTCCATCAAAGCAAACTGTGTGGTGAATATCAATTCCTCTGCAATTATGTGACTAATTGGGCCAAATCAGGTGGCTCCCGCCATGTGATAGGGTCAATTATGCACTTCTTTCTTAGGGATGATGTTTAATCAAGGGAAAGGTGACTGTGGGAAAAGGCATAATGCCTGAATGGAAAACTGCGAGATCAGATTCTGGCTCCATTCAGGGACTCTGAATTACTTTGCAGGTGATTATAAATTGCTGGGAACTTGCACCTCGTTGTAAATTGCAGGAACTGATGGAGATGAAAACTGGGTTTTGGCTGAAAGAGACTGGGTTGAGGTTCTTTCCACTATGCTGAAAGCAGTTGTGTTGTGACCTAGAGTCCTTAATGTTCCCTCAGAGTCAGGAAAATCTAGATACATGCATATGATTGCATGTTTTTCTCCTCCATCTCATCAGGGCATTTTCTTCAGAAATTTAATAGCAATTTGTAATTACAGTTTCATTTTTGCCCTTTTGAATCACACATTAGTCTCCTTAAAGTCTTCTTGCCAGTGATTCAGAGAATATGCATTGCCAGGGGCTGGACCCATCCCTAAAAATGTAATCCTTCTGGTGTTTCTGTTTCTTAGTCCCCATGGCAGGAAGAAACCTAACTTGGCTAAGAGCATTTACAGCCATGATATAGAAAGGCAACTTGTGAAGAATATATGAAATGTTTTCCTCTTTCCTTTTCTGTACTGCCACTTAGCAAACAGAGATTCTTATGATTCTTTCCCCTGTTCTTAAAATCTCCACAGCTTTTCCTTTCAGTGGTGTTTAAGTTCTGGCTCAGTACACTGTGGCATGGTCTTTAATAAAGAGGCGAGTGTGTCTTGCCTCTTTAGATCTGTTCCATGCATCTCTCACTCTAACGTCACATACATAAAGTTATCTAATCCTGTCATGTTGCTTACAGTGCCCATTCTTATTATATTCTCAAATCTCCCCAAATATTTAATCTGGCTGAAATTTTCCAAGTAAATATTTCCAGTTGTCCTGCCTCTGTTCTGGATTGGCATCTACAGTGAAAGATGACCTGACTGCCCAGATTTTTCTGGGGACAGGTTGCCTTGAAGTGCCTTTTGTCTTAGACTCTGAGGAAAAGTGCAGGTGTGAAACTCTGCACCTGTGCAGGGGCATATTCATCAGTAGTGTTCTCCTAGTCCATAGAATTTTAAAACCATTTTATAAATTGTTCTGTAGTTGCAATTGTCCTCATTTCCCCCCGTTAATCTCCCCTGCCCTACCCACCCCACCTTCCACATTCAACGCTCCAACCCCTGTCTTCTTTGTCCATGTGTTCTTTGTTGGTACATGTTCCTTGACTCTTCCCCTTCTTTACACCATTGTCCTCCTCCCTCCTCTCCACTAGTCACTGCCAGTTGGTTCTGCATTTCCATGTCTCTGCTTCAAATTTTCTGCCATGTTGGTTTTATTGATTAGGTTCTACTTATGGGAGACATCAGATGGTATTTGCGTTTCACCACCTGGTTTATTTCACTCGGCATAATGATCTCCAGATCCATCCATGCTGTTGTGAAGGGAAAAAACGCCTCTGTTCTTTCTGCTGCATTGTATCCCATTGTGTAAATATACCACAATTGTTTCATCCACTTATTTAGTGATGGACACTTAGGCTGTTTCCAGAGCTTGGCTATGTAAATAACACTGCTGTGAACATTGGTTTGTAGAGGTTCTTCTGAAGTGGTTGGTGTTTCAGGATTCTTAAGGTATAATCCCAGCGGTGGAATTGCTGTGTGAAAAGGCAGTTCCAATTTTAGTTTTTCAAGGAAATTCCATACAGTTTTCCACAGGGGTTGCACCAGTCGGCATTCCCACCAACAATGTCCTGGCGTTCCCACTTCTCCACATCCTCTCCAACACTTCTCTGTTCATTTGCTTGTGATGGCCATTCTGACATGTGTAAAGTGGTATCTCACTTGGCTTTAATTTGCATCTCTTATAGGTAGTGATGCTGAGCATCCTTTCATATGTCTCTGGGCCGTCTATATGTCCTCCTTGGAGAAGCGCCTGTCCAGGTCCTTTGCCTGTTTTCTAATTACGTTGTTTGCCTTCCTGGTGTGAAGTAGCATGAGTTCTTTATATATTTGGGAGATTAAACCCTTGTCTGAGGTGTTATTTGCCAATATATTTTTTCACGCGGATGTTTCCCTTTTGATTTTGCTGATGTTCTTTTTAACCGTGCAGAAGCTTTTTAATTTGATGAGGTCCCATTTGTTTATTCTTTCCTCCATGTCCCCTGCTCTAGGGGACATGTCAGTGAAAATGTTGCTGCATGGAATATCTGAGATTTTCCTGCCTATGTTCACCTCTAGGACTCTTATGGTGTTGCAATTTGTATTTAAGTGTTTTATCCATCTTGAGTTAATTTTTGTGTAGGGTGTAAGTTGTTGGTTGAGTTTCATTGTTTTCCATGTAGCTGTCCAGATTGCCAAACACCACTAATTCAAGACACGATTTCTCCTTGATCATATGCTCCTGACCCTTTGTCTAATATTAATTAACTGTATAGAACAGGCTTTATTTCTGGGCTCTCTATCCTCTTCCGTTGATCTATGTGTCTGTAATTATGCCAGTACCAGGCTGCTTTGACTAGAGTGGCCTTTTAACAGAGTTTGATATGAGGTAATGTGATCCCTCCTATTTTATTTCACTTTCTCAAAATTGTTGTGGCTATTTGGGGTCATTTATGGCTCCACACAAATTTTTCAAATGTTTACTGATATCTGTGAAATATGTCAATGGTATTTTAAGAGGGATTGTGTTGAATCTATATCTTGCTTTGGGTAATGTGGACATTTTGATGATGTTAACTCTTCCAATCCATGAAAAGTTATATGCTTCCATATGCTTATTTATGTCTTCCTTAAGGTCTTCCTACAGTGTCCTGTAGTTTTCTTAGTACAGGTCTTTTACCTCCTTGGTTAGGTTTATTCGTAGGCACTTTATTTTTCTTCTGGCTGTAGCAAGTGGGATTTTTTCCCTGATTTTTGTTTCTGATATTTCATTGTTGCTATACAAAAATGCCTTCAATTCCTGGATGTTGACTTCGTATCCCGCTTTTTTGCCATACTCACCTAATAGATCAAGCAGTTTTTGGTGGAGTCTATAGGATTTTCTGTGAACTCTATCAAGTCATCAACAAACAATGACACTTTTGCTTCCTCCTTTCCAATTTAAGTGCCTTTAATTTCTTTTTCTTGTCTGATTGCTGTGGCTAGGACTTCCAATACTATTTTGAATAGAAGTGGTGAAAGTAGACATCCTTGTCTTCTTCCTGACTTTAGTGGAAAAGCCTTAAGTTTTTGCCCCTTGAGTATGATGTTGGCTGCAGGTTTCTTGTATATGACCATTATTATGTTGAGGTATGCTCCCTCTACTTCTGCTTTGCCGAGTGGTTTTATCATAAATGGGTACTGTACCTCATCAAATGCTTTTTCTGCGCCTACTGATATGATCGTGTGATTTTTGTCTTTCCTTTTGTCTATGTGATATATTAGGTTTATTGATTTGTGAATATTGGACCAACCTTGCATCACTGGGATGGATCCCACTTGATCATGCTGTATAATCTTTTTAATGTAATCCTAGATGCAGATTGCTAATATTTTGTTGAGGATGTTAGCATCTATGTTTTTCAGTGACATTGGCCTACAGTTTTTTTCTTTGTACTATCTTTTACTGGTTTTGGGATTCGGATGATGCTGACTTCCTAAAAAGAGTTTGCGAATCTTCCATCTTCATGGATTTTTTGAAATAGTCTGTGAAGAACTGGGGTAAGCTCTTTTTCAAATGGTTTGTAGAATTGTCCTGTGAAACTGTCTGTTCCAGGACTTTCGTGTGCTAGGAGTTCTTTGATTACTGCTCTGATTTTGTCAGCTGTTATCCGTCTCTGCAGGCTTTTGCTTCTTCATTCAGTTTTGGATGATGTTTTTCTAGAAATTTGTCCATTACTGTTAGGTTTTCATATTTCATGGCATATAGTTCTTTGTAGTAGTTCCTTACAATCTTTTTTTATTTCTGTGGTATCAATTGTATCTTTCCTCTTTGATTTCTGATTTCACTTATTTGGGTATGTTTTCGATTTTTTTTCTTGAGTCTGCTTAAACGCTCATCTATTTTGTTGATCTTTTCAAGGAACCAGCTCCTGAATTAATTGACCCTTTGGATTGTTCTCTCAGTGCCTATGTCATTTAATTCTGCTCTGGTCTTGGTTATTTTCTTCCTTCTACTTCTTTGTGCTGTTCTTGTTATTGTTCCTCTCTTTTCTGTAGGTACAGATTTAGGTTTTGTATTTGAAATTTACACCTTTTACCCCTCTTCCTCTGTCTCTCACTCTTTTTCTTCATCTTCTTAAAGCACATCTGCAGCACCTTTTGCAGAGCTGGTTTGGAGGAGGTGTATTCTTTGAGTTTCCTTTTGTCCAGGTAACTCCTTGTCTGGCCTTCCATTTTAATTGAGAGCCTTGCTGGGTAGAGTAGTGTTGGGCCTTTGAGTTTTCATTACTTGGAACATTTCTTTCCATTCCCTTCTGGCTTGGAGCGTTTCCAGAAGCATTGAGAAGTCAGCTGCCAGTCTTATTGGGGCTTCTTTGTATGCTACTTCTCTTTCTCCCTTGTTGCTTTTTAGATTCTCTCTTTTCCTTGGAATTTTGCTATTTTAATTATGATGTGTCCTGTAGTAGGCCTCTTTGGGTTCCTATTAGTTGAGACTCTCTGTGCTTCAAGGAATTGTATGACTATTTCTTTCATCAAATTCGGGAGGTGTTCCACCATTACTTTTTCATACATGATTTTGTAAGCATTTTAAAAATTTAATTATTGCTCAAGTATAGTTTTCTGTCTTTTACTCCCATCCCAGCCCTCCCCACCAGTGC